>NC_141555.1:57703642-57872392 GCF_021556685.1 Rattus norvegicus | reverse complement strand
CATAACTACAAAATCAGAGGAAATTCAAAAAACCCTCAGATCCTACTACAAAAGTCTATATTCAAAAATACTTAAAAATCTGCAGGAAATGACAATTTCTAGACAGATACCAGTTGACAAAGTTAAATCAGGAACAGGTAAACTATTTAAACAACCCCATAACTCCTAAGGAAATAGAAGCAGTCATTAAAGGTCTCCCAACCGAAAAGAGTCTGGGTCGAGATGTGTTTAGTGAAGAATTCCTTATTTATAATAGCCAGAAGCTTGAAAGAACCAAATGCCCTTCAACTGAGGAATGGATGCAGAAAATGTGGTACATCTACACAATGGAATATTACTCAGCTACCAAAAGCAATGACTTTATGAAGTTCTTAAGCAAATGGATGGACTGGAAAATATCATCCTGAGTGAGGTAAACCAATCACAGAAATACACATAAGGTATGCACTCATAGATAAGTGGCTATTAGCCCAAATGCTTGAATTACACTAGATGCACAGAACACATGAAACTCAAGAATGACCAAAATGCGAATGCTTCACTCCTTCTTTAATTGGGTACAAGAATACCCTTGGCAGGGAATAGAGGCTAAGATTAAAACAGAGACAGATGGAACACCCAATCAGAGCCTACCCCACATGTGGCCCATACATATACAGCCACCTATTTAGACAAGATGGATGAAGCAAAGAAGTGCAGGCCGACAGGAGCTGGATGTAGATCTCTCCTGATTGACAGAGCCAGAATACAGCAAATACAGAGGTGAATGCCAGCAGCAAACCACTGACCTGAGATCAGGACCCACGATGAAGGAATCAGAGAAAGAACTGGAAGAGCTTGAAGGGGCTCGAGACCACATAAGAACATGTCAAGCAACCAGAGCTTCCAGGGACTAAGCCACTACCCCTAAGGACTATACATGGACTGACCCTAGACTCTGACCTCATAGGTAGCAATGAATATCCTATTAATAGCACTAGTATAAGGGGAAGCGCTTGGTCCTGTCAAGGTTGAACCCCCAGTGAACATGATTGTTGGGGTGGGGGCTGAAATTGGGGGGGATGGGGCGGGGAACACCCATATAGAAGAGGGGGGTTAGGGGGATGTTGGCCTGGAAACTGGGTAGGGGAATAACATTCAAAATGTAAATAAGAAATACTCAAGTTAATAAAGATAAAAAAATTAATGTGAACAGATAAACAGATACCGGTTTTCAGTTCTTCATAATTTCAAGAAGAACCTTAAAGAGAATATATAATGTTCCAGAGATAAAATACGGGAATTTAAATTAGCCGGCATAAATATGTTGTTAAAATTTTCTCCCTTCTGTTATCTAATTCTGACTATTCGTGCTATGAATGAATATATGGTTGTATAATGTCTATCAATCCCCAAAGCCTGAAACGTTGTGAAAAAGTTTCGTATTTCTCCCTACCTTGGGTCTTTGGTCACCATCCTTTTCATTGCCCATCTAAATTCTCTGTAGATCAAGTAGATAAGAGGACTACGTGAGGATGTCACTCTCATGTAGAAGACCAATAAACTGTCTGTACTTGCATGTATTTGCTCTTGGGAGCATGTAAATAAAACTTTCAGTTCCAAGAACAAAACATGGCCATCCAATGGGACCCCCGTTAACCAAAATCTTTCTTTCTTACATCAGTGAACTTTAGCACACTGGTAACAATGCAGACAATAATATAAAGGAATAATCCTGGAATAATAATAATAATAGTAATAGTAATAGTAATAATAATAATAATAATAATAATAATAACAACAACAACAACAACGGAATAATGCCCGTAGGGATCACGGACTAAGGAAATAACATGTTGAGCCGTGTTTTTCTAGGGATATTGTATCCATGAAAGCAAATTTCCTCACACATGAAAATCACGCACCCTGTCACGGCTTCACAGAGAGATTTGGGAACCAGAGTGGTCTTTTCTTAGGACAAGAGAATCTTCGCCAACCTTCCAAATGGAAAACCAATCCAGACAATCTGTGTGAGTGAGGATGGTTAGCTTATGCATGACTAACACACACACACACACACACACACACACACACACACACACACACACACACCTCACATACACACACACACACATCCCCCACACACACACATGCACACACACACATGCACACAAACACACATGCACACACACACACACATACACACACACACATCTCTGATGTATGCTTCTTAGAGTGTCCAGGTGCACACCAGGTATGAAAGGATGAAGTGGACCCAGGAACATGTCGGTCAGCAGAATCTAGGTCTGCCTGCAAGTAAGTTAGGGTTCTTCCAAGGAATTCAGTGTCACAGCTCTTTTAGAAGTTATTCGGGGATGCGCTGTGTGCATATATTTTACTCAGGGTGAACAAGGGCTACACAAACCTTTGAGAGCATGAAGGGGTATTCGGGTGCATTTACATTGATGGAGGCCTCATTTGGTTGAGCTTTTTAATCTCTGTCCCATCCTCAGTCTGTTGTTCAGGGATCTCCATTTGACCTCCTCAGACACAGACTCCACTGAATGTGCCCCATCCCCACCCCTGAGGTCTTGCTTGCTCGATATCAAAGGATTTCAGGTTCCGACTCTGCATTCTCCATCAGATTAAATCCTCAGGAAGGTGGCCTTCTAGATGCCATGAATTAACCAGTGCATCGAGTTTCTGCATTAACCCGTATGTCCCCTAATTTTGGCAGGTTCTCTCTGCAAAGCGCTATCCCTCCATCTTCCCCACCGAACCTCTGCTTCTGTCCTCAGACGCCCTCACTCACCCACAGAATCTGTTCGAGTTTTCCTTTCAGAGAGGTCGATGCTTTCCCCCTCACCGGCCTTCTCCTTTCCTATGTCCTCTCTGCATTTGAGGATTGTAGATAAAATACGATTTAACTCACAGCTGATACTGATACCATCCGTAGGTAAACGCCAGCCATGTTTGTGTCTCTATGTCTCAGCTCCGTCTCGGGCTTTTTTTTTTTTTTTTTTTTTTTTTTTTCTAGTTTCATCTATTTTCCCTGAAGCTTGATGATATCATGCCCCATCCCTATGATATCATTCCCCCACCCCCATGATGTCATGCCCCACCTCCATGATGTCATGCCTGCGCCCCTTGCTAGAATGTTTGCATCTATTCACCAGGTAACATTCTGAATGCTGCCCTGTCACCACACTCCTCCCCGCTCCCAGCATTTACAGTCCCTCTTTCTATCCTCTCCCCTTCTTCTCTGAGAGAGTGGAGGACCCCTCTCAGTGCACCCTCTCCCCTGGCACATCAAGTCTCTGCACGACATGGTATATCATCTCCCACCAGGTCCTGAAAACCCAGCCCGGGTAGGAGGACAGGATCCACAGACAGGCGACGGATTTAGTGAACCCACGTGAAGACCATTGTGCTCCTCTGCCTCTCTCAGTCCTTCCCTCAGCTCTTCAGTGAGACTCACTGAGCTCCATCTGATATTTGTCCGTGAGCCTCTGCTTCTGTGTCAGTCGGCTGCTCGGTGGAGCCTTGCAGAGAACAATAATGCTACCTCCCGTCTGCAGACACAAGAAAGGACCATTAATAATGTAAGTGTTTCCCGTTTGCCCGTAGGATAAGTCTCTGATCCGGCCACTTATCCTTTGGCTATTCGCTCATTTCCTCTTACATATCTGTCCCTGTGTCTATAATAGAGAGGGCAATTTTTGGGTCAAAATTTTGGGCGTGGGTTTGTGTCCTTATCCTTCCACCTTGGGTCCTCCGTGGCTACGGAAAGAGACCATTTCAGTATCCGTATCCCCACTGCTACAAATCTCAGCTAAAGTCTACCTCATGGACCCCAGGGTAGCCTCACCGATCCCAGATTGCAGGCAAATCAAAGACATAGCACCCACCCTGGACAGTCACTGATTTCAGTTTATTCTCTTGGCCCTCTGTCCCTCTTGCCTGTCTCTCAAAAGAAATGATTCTCAAACCCCATTTCCCTTTCCATCCCCACAGCCACCCAATCCTTTCCTTCCATCTGCCTCCTCTCATTATTTTATTCCTCCATCTGAGTGAAATTCAAGCATTTTTCTTGGGTTTTTCTTCATGTTTAGCCTTTTTTGGTTCCACAGATTGTAGTGTGTGAATTCTGTACTTCATGGCTAATACCCTCTTTTAAGTGAGCATGTACATGTTATTTTGGGTCTCAGTTACCTCATTCAGAACAATACTTTCTAATTCCATGTATTTGACCACATCTTCACAATGTCCTTATTTTCAAAGATTCATAGTAATCCATAGAGTAAATGAACCACATTTTCCGTAGCCATTCTTTGGTTGAGGTGCTTCTGGGTTATTTCTATTTTCTGCTCATTATGATGAAAGCGGTTAGAAATCTTATGGAGCACATGTCCTTGCGGTATGGCAGACGTCTTTTCAGATATAAGGCCAGGAGTAGTATAGCTGGGTCTTTAGAAAGAATATCATCATTTTCTTAGAATCCACTGGATAGATTTGAAATGTCATTATTCGGATTTGATCTTCCCACAGCAAATGTTATTTGTATCCTGATTTTTATCTGCTTCCTAAAAGGATGTTACCCCTGACTAGACCTCTGTCATGGAATAAGGAGATCACATATGAACCTTCTGTACATTTTAATTGTTCCGTAAATGCTAGAGCCTATGACGGGGGCAAGAGGGGAAAGTTGATACTAGAGGGTTGAGGGTGGGGCTAGGTAGAGAGACAGAAGAGGATAAGAGAGGTATAGTATTATTACCATACAACAATATAATATACTAACCTAATATATTAATGTTATTTATATTTTATCATGACATTTATATATAATAATTTAATATATTAATATAATATATTAATATTTATTTTATATTATCATAATGTTGATACATAACAATTTAATATGTTAATATAGTATATTATTATATATTATATTATTATAATGTTAGTATATAATAATTTAATATTAACTTATTATAATATTTTATATATGTACATACACACACACATATATATATATATATATATATATATATATATATATATATATATATATATATATAGAATGATCTGTAATTCCACTAAGTTAACTCCAAGTGGACCTCACACATTAATGGGAAATGCTGAGGGCAGAATATTTTTTTTCAGTTCGGTTTGCTTATATGGTCGATCACTTTGATGGGTTTTCATAGATTGATCCACTCCTGAAGCCTCAGGAGAAAGCTTACATGATCGCAGTAAATGGCGGTTTTGATATGCCCTTGCATATCATTTTCGAGCATTTTCCCTAGTATTTTTTCTACCAATGTTCATAAGGGCAATTCGTCTGAAATTCTATCTTTGTTGAGTCGATTTAGGTGTCAGGGCGACAGTGGTGTCATGGAATCAGTTTGGCATTTTCCTCCTGTTTCTGTTTTTTTGGAGTAGGTTGAGAATTATTTGAAAATCTTGTAGGAGTCTGCACTCAAGCAATCGGGACCTGGGGCTCTTGCTTGGGGGGGGGGACTTAATTAATGTTTGTGTCCCTTTAGGTGTTGTAGAGCTATTTGCATAGTTTATCTTACCTGAATTCACCTGTGGTCAGTGTAATCAGTCTACACAATCATCTACTTCATTCAGAGCTTCTAATTTGGAGACAGAGGGTTTTTGAAGTGAGACCTAATGATTCTGTGACATTCATCAGTGTCCATTGATACAGCTCCCTGTTCATTTCTGATTTTGTTATTTGGATGCTGTCTCTCCACCTATTACATTATCTGTCTGAGGATTTGTCTGCCGGGTCGATGTTCCCAAGGAACCAGCTCTAATTTTTTTTTTGATCTTTGTATTTACTTTGTTTCTGATGGATCACTTTCACCCCTAGTCTGATCATTTCTTGCTGTCTCCTTCTTTAATATGTATTTGCTACTTTTATTTTAGAGATTTAGTGTGTGCTGAGAAGTTGCTTGTGTCAAATCTCTGGTTTCTTTATGAAAGTGCCCTGTGCTGCATATGCATGTTCCTCTTAGCACTGCTTTTATGTCCCTTAAGTTTGGAGAAGCTGTGCCTTCATTTTCATTAAATTCTAGGAACCCTTTTTGTTTTTCATGTCTTCTCTGACCTGGGGATTCTTCAGTTGCGAGCTATTGAATTTCAATGAGTTTATACATTTTTTCTTATTGTTGAAGTCCAGTTTTAATCCATGGTGATCTGAGAAGATCCAATGGTTAGCACAGTCTTTCTGTATCTGTTATGGGTTGTTTAGCGAGGGAGAACAGTTTAGGATAAAGTTCCATGAGGTACTGAAAAGAGAGTGTGTACTTTTGTGTTCGTGTGAACTATTCTGTAGATATCAGTGAGGTCAGTTTAATTGAACCCCGTGTTAGTTATATTATTTATTTTTTTTAAATTTCTGTTTCAAAGGCCTGCCCTTGGTGAGAGTGGGACATTGATGTTCCCCACTATTAATATGTGAGGTTCGATGTGATATTTAAGTTTCAGCAATATTTCTCTCACCAATATTGCTGCTTTTTCTTTGGCATATAGATGTCTAAAATCGAGATGCCATTTTGGTGGATTATTCCTCTGATGCATATGAAGTGTCCTTCCACATCTCTTTTGATTACTTTTGGTTGAAAGTCTGATTTGCTGCATGTTAGAATGGCTACATCATCTTTTTTCTTACGTCCATTTGCTTGGAAAACTTTTTCCAACTACTTAGTCTGAGGTTGTGTCTATCTCGGTTGTTGGATTGTGTTTCTTGAGTGCAACAGAAGGATGGTCCTGTTTTTAAATCTATTGTGTTAGCCTATGTCCTTTTACTGTTGAGTAGAGGCCATTAATGCTTAAAGGTATTAATGAGAAGTGATATTTATTTCATGCAATTTTGATGTTGTGGAAGCAGGGTTTTTTTGCTTGCATCCTTTTTATTTTTTGTTTTTTTGATTGGGATGTTTGAGTGTGTATGTGAGTATTAGATATGTTCTGTAGGGTGCATGGTTTTTTTGTTTGCATGTTTTTTGTTTTTTGTTTTTTGTTTTGTTTTTTGGTAGCTGTTAGAGTATTCATGTGAATATGAGATCCCTTCTGTAGGTTATGCTGTGTAATTATTAATATCTAGTGGGAGGCAGTGATGGTTTAATTTCTGAAAATGTATCAATATAATCCAGGATATAATGAAACTGAAAGAAAAAAATCACATAATAATCTCGTTAGATGTTGAAAAAGCTTGCAAAAATATTCCAAACCCCCTTCATGTTAAAAAATGAGAGCGACCAGGGATACCAGTTCTATGCAGAAACATAATAGAGGCAACGGACAAGAAGCCAGTACCCAACATCAACCTAAATGGAAAGAAACGTAAAGCAATTCCATTAAAGTCAAGGACCATGTAAGGATGCCCACACTCCCTACTCTGTATAGTATTTGAAATTCTATCCAGGGTGAAAGCGTGGTTCCAATTTGGTTCTGACATGGAGTATGGCCAAGGCCTGTGAAGGAGGAATGACACAGAGCTTTAGAACTCCTGGGGTATGGCACACTCTTCAGCACAGTCTCGTTGGACCTTGGTGAGGCAGGAACCCAAGGAGGACTTCATGCAGAGTGTCGGTCAGTTATTGCACTCATATCTCTCTTAATCTAAGAAGTGCATGAAAATCCTCATGTAGTTTCGCACCACTCAGAGGGCAGCGCCATTGGAATTTGCAATAACAGTGGTCAAGGTCTTTTAGGAATTGCCTCTGGGGCAGATCAGTGCTTCCATCATTGCCCGAGGAAATGTAGTATGGTCAACGACGACCACCAACCTTAAAACGCATTTGGAAAAGTAAATAGTTTGTGAAGTTGGTTAAGATGTTGTCCCTACTGACTCTGATGTAAAACACAATTTATGTAACAATTTGATGTTTGGAAAGACTGGGACCTTTTAAGGTCAGGGATCAAGAACAATGGCGGGATAGGCTAATGGTGTGACTGTCACAAAGGCTGGACTGTTGATAACTGATTTCTGATTGAGTTTTACCCTCAGCTTCCTGATTCATTTAATAAAGATTGCCACAGATGTGCATTCTGATCATTAAAAGCAGATATGACATTTTTATTCAGATGTTTAGATTTCTATTTTTTTAAGACTATTATAAGAGTACTCTTAAAGATAAATAATATAATACTTAGCCATTTCTCTGTAAATTCAAATTGTTTACTTTTGAAGTTACGTTGGCCTTGAAAATAATTAGTTTTCTTTAGGTGTACTATAAAATATTTGTTCTAATACATTATTGGGTATCACCTTATTTCAGCACTAAGCTAGAGAAGAAAACAAGAACATGATCACATTTGTGTAATACAATATTCAATAAATTAATGGTCTAGAAGGAAAATATTGCCTGTTGGGAAACAGAGAAAACCTCGATAATTGAACTATATGTCACAGCAATGAACCTGGGAAGAAAAATATTATCTAGAAGAATCTCATATACTCCATGTTTCTAAATCTTTTCTACCCATGCCGAGCCCCTGACCATCTTTGTCCATTCAGAGCATGTAACCACTAAGGAAGGAAAGAGAAGTCTCTAGGTTTAGAGAGATGGAGTATGTGAAGGTTACCACTGTGTCACAAGAGACACTCCTGGAAAAGGCCCTCTCGAATCTGGTCAATTTAAGAAAGGCTGTTCAGCAGGTAGGCCATGGCATTTCTCAGTCATCATCATTAGGCCCTGCCTGTAAAATCTCTTGTATCCTGGAGAGCCCTAGCTCCTTCTGTGAGGTCACAAGTGTTGTTGTGACTGCATCTGCCTCTCAGATATTCCTTCAGTACCTCTAAGGCTTACTAATTTGCCTTTAATTCAGAGTGAACAGCCATTTTTGAGGGAGAAAAGGAGGATGAAGAGGTCAGAGATGGAGAGAAGGAAGATGCCCTTCTATCTTGGTGTAAAAAAATGAAGAAATACGTGGTCCATTGGAGAGCTAAATTAGTCCTGGGTAGGTTTTTAGTGGGTTCCTTGAAAAGACAGCCTTGATCTGAGTCTTCCACATATGGGAATCAGGAGCTGGGAGCCTCTCAGAAGCATCTGGACTTCCCTGTTCTTATGGCTCCTGGAAATCAGAGAGTTTATATCATTCATTTCTTTATTCCAAAAGCAAAGTGTTGGAAAGGGCACAGTTGTTTCCTGAGAGCCCATGGCCTTTATTCTTTTTGTCAAGAAGAAAAATGTCCTAAGGAAGAAGGGAAGGGCAAGTATCTTGTCCTCAGCTCAGAGTAAACTCCTCCAGGATTATGATCCCTATAGGGCAGTTTGAGTCTGACACTGATATCTGGGAGAGAGAAGTTCTTCTAGTTGAGATTTCATCATCTCAGTCTTTCACTAGTATTACTCTAACTACCATTCCCTGACAGTGACCCTTGAGATATCTGAGTCAATAGTTGAGATTAGCTAGCAGTTTCTTTTCTTTTATTTCTTCCATTTTTTTATTTTTTACCAAATTTTATTGCTTTCTTAACTGGATATTTCTATGTTTACATTTCAAATGTTATCTTCTTTCAAAGTTTCCTGTCAATTAGAACCCTAACTGATCCCCCTACTCTACTTCTATAACCTCCCTTACTTCACCTTGACATTCCCTTAAACTGGGAGTCAGACCTGGGAAGGACCAAGGGCTTCTCCTTCCATTAGTGCCCAACAGGGCCATCCTATGTTACATATGCAGTTGGAGCCATAGTTCTTTCGATGCACAGAATATTGGCTTAGTACCAAAAATCTCTGGTTCTTTGGCATTGCTTTTCTTGTGAAGATGAAAGCCCCTTCAGTTCTTTGGAGCAATGCCCTTGACGCCCTCCATTGTTGATGTTATTATTATGGTTAGAATTAAGTAGGATTATTTTCATGGAAAATCCCCAGCCAGCTTCATAATACTAATACAAATCTAGTGGTCAAGAAAAATAATAACATTTTAAAGTTGTCCTGCTGACTAATAATATGACAAACCTTTTACATTTCTGATATTATGTCAACATCAACTGATTCCATGACCACACCAATATTGTATCTTTGGACTGAGTAAATGTTTCTTACTTCTCCCCACCCTATGTTACCACTGTTATGGTATAAATTCAGCCTTGGAGGAAAATAAAATTGTCACCTTGATCAGAGTCTTATCTTAACAACCTACGTTGTTACCCTGGTACCCAGTTCTATTCCAGGCACCCTCAGACCTCTCACTTACAAATGGCACCCAAGGAGAGGCTCTTTGAAGGTGTCCTAGAGGAGAAAGTCATTCCCTGTAAATAGGCTGGTCTGTCTTCTTTGTTTTTGAAAGCCTTTGCTCCCCCTCGGAGTTTTTGCTCCCACCCACCACCACCTCCCAGAGCTTCTGCTGAGAGATGGCACAAGCATTCTACAGTAATCTTTTGTGACATGACTCAGGGAGTCACTCAGGACACAATGAATATGGTTAAAATTTTTAAAAAAAAATCTTAGATTTTGTAAAAATATTGTCCATATTCTCCCTGGAAGGAGCAATTGATTCAAAAGATAGTATAGAGTTTGTGATAGTTTAATGAATGAGCTAACACTTTTAGTGAAGTCTACAATCTGTAGGGAATAAAATTTATGTGCATTTTGGGTACAAGGTTGCCTCTCCTTGTGTGGATGAGCAACCCCACATATGTGGATTAGAAACCTTATACACTCATGCTACTGCTCCGGTCACTTGGTCAATCTATGCTCTGTGTTTGCACTCCAGAAGTGGTTCACTATGGGGTTTTGGTGCATCACAGGGAACTGTACTCCCTCCAAACCACAATTGGTGAAGAGATCACAGGTAATCTCAAACAAGTCAGTCTTTTCTGTTCTGTGTTACTTTCTGTTTTATCTCCATGTCATGTCTTGTCTTTGTTTCATGTTGACTTGTGTTGTCTGCCTCTGCTGTCTGAAGGGTTTGAGTCCCCACTGGAAAAGGTTTAGAGTCCACTCGGTTGTCACTATTGGTCCTGTAAGGGGCTTACGGTTGTGACAGGGTAACTTGCTAGTTGACACAAGCCATAGGGAATAGAGGATGCTCTAGGAGGAAAAAGGAATCTAGGGGACACTCTAGAATCCCATTGGGAGGTGGGATCAGATGGTCTGCCTCTTCCCAGAAGAAGCTAAGGTTAAGCTGCATTTTGGGCCAGGTACTGAAGGTAACAGGCAACTGTGGAATTCACTTATAGAATGATTTTTCTTGGTCCTGTTTTTCTATTTTGTTTTCTTTGGTATTGTTGAGTGTCCTTTTTTGGCTTTTGTTTAATTTTTGGGCTTGGGCTGATGATAGTGTTTGAAATCATGGAACTGTTTGCTGTGTTTCTCAAGAAGTTTTACTTGGTCCTCTTGGTGCTTAACTTGGAAATAATTTGCTTGAGAGAAATTGCTTTCTGCCAGGGAGCCTGCCTTATCTGCTGGCCCTATTGCAAGTGAGAAGTTGATCTTCAGCATTGAGTCCCTTCCTTGTTAGTCATCATTAACAAAGACACTGCCTCTGATCCTATCACTGCAGCAGTCAGTTCTTGCCCCATGGTCAAAATGCCCCAGGTTGGGAGTCAAGGTAATCCCTAAAATAGTTTCAGAAAGACTCTGCACCAGACTGCGAGGAACTTTGTTTTGCCAGACAAAACAGGCTTTACTCTAGGATAACATGAGGAGAAAGTGTTGGCACCGGCTCTTCATCTTACACTAATTGGAGGCTGTGGCCAAGGTCATGGTCAATGTTTTTTTTTTTTTTTTTCTCCATGGCCCTCTAACTAAGTGAGATGGCTTAGTGAAGGGCTACTCCTGCAGTACTGGGAGGGCTATACTTCTATTAAAGATCAGTACTCCACTGTTAGTCATATATTTATTGGTTGTGAGAGGCAGGAAACCCAATTCAATTGTGACCCTGCCTCAGGAATGGCAGCAGAAAGTGTCCTTAAAACCAATTGCCTCTAACTATAGCTTACTCTCTGATACCTGAGGCTTCAGTCGGATAACAACACCTTGGGCAAACCCCCTTCAATACTCAAATGCTACTTTCTCCTGGTCTTTTTGGGGAAGGTCATCCGGCATGTCTGACATGCTGGAAGAAACTTCCCCCCTAAAGTAGATGAACCATAAAATGATTTTGTCAGCCACTTGGCATTTACTACTCAGATCCTAACCATCTCCCCATCCTTTTGTTATTAATTCTTACTGGAAGCCTAGTGTCCTTCAGAGGCTGGGTCTCTTGAGAGGCCGAGCCACTGAGCTGACTCTAAGGAGCTGAGTGGAGCTGAGTCCAGAAGGACAGCCAGTAACAGACCAGCTGCCCCTCTGCTCTCATTTTTGTTTCATTGGCACAAGGCTTCTGCTCAATTATGGGCTGGCCTTTTTGCCCCAAGAAAGCTGGCTCATTTAGCTGTGCGACTGAATGCTATTTGTCACCTGATGAGGTTGTTACACCTGCTCTCATCAGGCCACTCCATAGCATTCTTGCCAGGCCCCTTACAGCTCTTCTTAAGAATTTTATCACCTAAGACACTGTGTACTTTGACTTAAAGTATATCCCATCCTGCTTATATGCATGTCCCAGATTCACATTCTGAAGGTCCTAATTCTAAAACAAGGGGATGGTGAACCCCCCTAAATATTAAATTTTACTCCACGGTCTGAACCAGGATTGGACAGATGGATATAGTTGGGGTCTTAGAATGCTTCAATCAGGTGCTGATATGGGGATTATATTTACTATAAAATTGTTAAAAGTGACAGTGCATTCTTATTGCTTCGCTTTTGGGCACTGATCCAAAGAAGGAGCTCAGGGAGGCACTCAACATGCCGCAAGGTACACATGACTTCATCTTCAGCCTGCACTCCACTGAGAGGACCTGCTTCCTCAAAGATCTGCACTGATTCAAGTCCACTGCAATCGCTCAAGAAGAATCAGTAACCTACCACCCACTCTAGCACAACTAAAATATGTATTCTTCAACAATGCAGTACCTTTCATAGGATTTGACTTTTTGGATAATGCAATTATGATTGTTGCAGGAACACAAATTTATGATTTATTCAAAACATGATTTATTTTGAAATATTTAAAAATGTCAATCAGAATGTTATTTTTCCTTCTATGTATCAACACATTATTTATTTCTCAATTATTGATGCTGTACTTTAATGACGTGTGGTTTGCTTATTTCTTATTTGCCATGCATGGGATACCTGTTTATCTCTTTGTCTTTTACTTATATATTTTGGACCTTGGACATTTAATCATTTAACCAGCCTTGTTAAATAACAGGGAGACAATATAGCAACAAAACCTATTCACTTATATCATCATAGGCTAACTCTCGATGATGCTTTGCTGAGGGTCAAACTCAAACAGAAATCTCCATCTCAGTTCAGGCAAGGACATTTTTGTCCTTCAGTCAAATGGGGCCAACATTTTTTTCTGCCTACTGTCCTGATGTGTTTGCTGAAAAAGCAAAAAATTGTCACCACTGCGTGCTGAGCTGGACAGTCAATGATGGATAAGAGAGTGATATGTTCATGAATAAGCAGCCTAAGACAGGAGGGCCGACATTAGCTGCTGTCTTATTCCATGATGGGCCCTGGTTACAAGATTCTCTTGGCCATGTGATAAATAACACCCCAACCTAAGACAGACGCAGTTTCCAAGGGGTTCATTCCAGGACATACATGGCCATTGGTCACTTTTACATTTGAATATAAGTAAGGTTATGGTTGACTAGGTTCATGGAAAATCCCCAGGCAGCTGTAGAAGACTAATACAAATTTGGCGTTCAAGAAAAATAAAAATATGATAATGTTGTCCTGATGATTAATAATACGACACACCTGTGAACTCTCTGACATCCTTTCAACATCAGTTCTGTGACCAAACGAATCCAGTGTTCTTGCCCTGCATAAATATTTCTTAGTTTCCTCCCTCCCTCTGTTACCCATGTTATGGGATAAATTCAGCCTTGGAGAAAAATAAAATTGACACCTTGTTCAGACTCTTGTCTTGGCATCCTTCTTTGCGTCCTTTGTCCCACATTCTCTTCCAGGTACCCTCAGAACACTCACTTACAGAACATTTGTAATCCCTTCTCAAAAAATCTACCAACAACAGATCAGTTTTCAGTAAACTCGTTTGCCAATAGCATTCACTTCTGTATTTGATATGTTCTAGGTGTGTCTCTCAGGAAAGATATATATCCGGTCCCTGGCAGCATGCACTACATAGCTTCATTAATCATATCTAGTTTTGGTGATATATATATTCTCCTACACCAATGAGGTTAGGTAGAATTTTAGTATGGATTCTGTGCTACTAGCTCAAGAATGTTGAATCCACAAATGACAATGCCAAATAATCTTACTCCTGTTCTTAGGAACCTATTGAAGTTGAGGTTTAACTGGACCTCAAGTCATTCCTCTCACTGCCCATCCTCATAAGTATTATGTTTGGCCTGAAGAAATAATCATGCTAAAACATCCAAAACCCCAAAGACTGACACTGGGAACACAGGTAGGTAGATATGAGAGTACTGATACTTAAATGGAAAGAGAACCACATTCTATACTCCATGTTGTCCTTTGTTTTATTGATACCTGCTAATTTTTGGATAAAATAAGCATTTTAAAGTTTATAATTTGAAGTAGGTACACAATATTTTCACTGTTATATTCACTCTACTACTGGACCCACTTTGTTGCCAAAATCACTGAAAAAAAATAGAAATGAAAACAGATTTTTGATATGATATTCAGGAATATATATAAAGTCCCCTCTCATGGAATGTTCAATTAGAAAATGAAATACAATATTCACTCAATTAAAGATCTGTAGGGTAAATACAGGTCTTTGGGAAACAGAGAAAACCTAGGAAATTGAAATATATGTCACAGGGATGAACCTGGTAATAAAATTATTATCCAGAAGAATCTCCTCCATTTTATGTTCCTAGATGTTTTCTACCCATGCCATGCCCCTGACAAAGTTTCTCCATTAACACCATGTAACCACTAATGAAGCAAATGAAGTCATTAACTGTTGAGAGATGGAGTAAATAAAGGTTTCCACTGTTCCACAGGAGATAGAACTAGAAAGGGCACCCTGGAATCATGTCAGTGTAAGGATAACTGTTCAGCAGGTAGGCCATGGCATTTCTCACCGACATCACCATTAGACCCTCTTCTGTGATGTCACAACTGCTGTTTTGACTGCAACTGCCTCTCAGAAATCCTTCAGTACCTCTAGGGTTTACTAATTGGCCTCAAATTCAGAGCAAATTGTGGAGTGATAAGAAAGACGATGAAGAGATTGGAAATGAAGAGAAGGAAGCTGTCCTTCTGTCTTGGCATATAAAACAAGGAAGAAACATGTGGTTTTTGGGAAACCTTAGTGAGTCCTTGGTAGGTGTTGAGTGGGATCACTGAAGAGATAGCCTTGATCTGAGCCTTTCACATATGGGAATCAGAACTGGGATCCTATCAGAAACATCTGTACTTCCCTGTTGTTATGGTTTCCCTAGTCAGTGGGATTATATCATTCATTTTTTTATTCCAAATCCAAGTGTTGTGAAGGGCATATATGTTTCCTTGAGAGGTTATGACCTTTACTCTTTTTGTCAAGAAGAAAAGGTCCTAAGGAAGAAGTGAAAAAGAAGTATTGAGTCCCTAGCTCCGAGTAAACTACTCCATGCTTTGAATATCAATAGTACAGTTTGTGCCTGACACTGATATCACAGAGAGAGAAGTACTTGTAGTTGAGACTTCATCATCTCAGTCTCTCCACTAATATTACTCTGAATACCACTTCAGATTTCTGAATCAATATGTGTGATTACTTAGCAGCTTTCTTCTCTTTTATATGTTTCTCTTTTTAGCAAATTTTATTGCTTTTAATAACTGGATGTTTCTATATTTACCTTTAAAATATTATTTTCTTTCCAAGTTTCTTGCCCTTCAGATCCCTAATTGTTCCCTTTTCCTACTTCTCTAACCAGTCTTTCTTTCTGTTGACATTCCATTGAACTGGGAGACAAATTAGGGAGGACCAAGGGCTTCATTTCCATTGTTGCCCAAAAAGGCCATCCTCAGCAACATATGCATTTGGAGCCATAGGTCAGTCCATGTACTTTCCTTGTATATTGGTCTAGTAACCAAACGCTCTGGTTCACTGGCATAGTTCTTATGTGGTTTAAAGCACCCTCAGCACTACTAATCCTTTTTGAAAATTTACCAACAAGAGGTCCGTTTTCAGTTCACTGGTTTGCTACCAGCATTCAATTCTGTATTCGACATGCTGTATCTGTGTCTCTCAGTAAATATTTATATCCAGTTCCTGGCAGAATGCACTTCTTACCTTCATCAATTTTATCTAGCTTTGTTGGCTGATGTATACATATATACATTTGGTGGCTCCTACACCTAAGTGTTTACGTGGAAAGGTAACATGGATTCTGCCCAACTATGTCAAGAATGTAGAATTCACAAATGACAATTTCAAATAGACTCTCTCCTGTTTTTATGAACCTTTTGAAGTAGATGATTAACTGGTCCTCGAGACATTTTTCTCCCTGCCCCTCGACCAGTATCTTATGTTTGGCCTTAAGAAAGAATCATGGTAAATCATCCTACCCTCAAGTCTGGGCATGCAAATACTGGAAACTAAATAGAGTGTACAGGAATGACCTGTGAATAAAAATATTGTCTAGAAGAACTTCCTACACACTGGACTTTTCTCTTCTTATGGTTCCTGGAAGACAGTGGGTTTATATCATTCATTTCTTTATTTAAAAAGCCAAGTGTTTGAAAGGCATATTTGTTTTACTGAAAAGTCATGACCTTTATACTTTGTCAAGAAGAAAAGGTCCTAAGGAAGAAGGGAAAAACAAGTACTATGTGCTTATCTCTGAGTAAACTCCATGCTTTGGATATCTATTGTGCACTTTGTGTCTGACACTGATATTTGGGAGAGAGAAGTGCTTCTAGTTGAGACTTGATCATCTCAGTCTTTCCACTAGCATTACTCAGACTACCACTTCAGATTTCCTAGACAATATGTGTGATTACTTGGCATCTTTCTTTTCTTTTATGTCATTCATATTTTTTAGAAAATTTTATTGCTTTTTTTAACTGGATGTTTTCTCTATTTACATTTAAAATATTATTTCCTTTCCCAGTTTCTTCCTTTATGATCCCTACCTGTTCTTTTTTCATACTTCTATAACCAGTCTTTCTGTCCATTGACATTCCCTTGTACTGTGAGACAAATTAGGGAGGACCAAGGGCATCATCACCATTATTGCCCAAAAAGGTCATCCTCTGCCACATATCCATTTGGAGCCATAGATCAGTCCATGTACGTTCTTTGTTTATTGGTCTGGTATGAGAAGGCTCTGGTTTATTGTCATTGTTGTTCTTATTGGGGTTGAAAGCACCTTTAGCTCTTCTAATCCTTTTTTAAAATTTACCAACAAGAGGTCCGTTTTCAGTTCACTGGTTTGCTACTAGCATTCACTTCCGTATTAGACATGCTGTATCTGTGTCTCTAGGTAAATATCTATATCCAGTTCCTGGAAGAATGCACTTATTAGCATTATCAATCTTATCTAGTTTTGGTGGCTGATGTATATAAATAATTTTGGTGGCTTTTACACTTATGTTGTTAAGTGGACTGTTATCATGGACTCTCCCCAACTATGTCAAGAATGTAGAATTCACAAATGACAATGCAAATAGACTCCCTCCTGCTTTTTTTTTTCTTTTCTTCAGAGCTGGGGACAGAACCCAGGACCCTGCGTTCGCTAGGCAAACACTCTACTGCTAAGCTAAATCCCCAACCCCTGCTGTTCCTATGAACCTATTGAAGTAGACATTTAACTGGTCCTCAAGCCATTCTTCAACCCTGCCCATCATCTGGAAGATTACATTAGGCCTTAAGAAAGAATCATGGTAAAACATCCTAAACACTCAAGTCTGGCCATGGTAACACTGTAAGATAGATAGGGTAGTACTGGCATCAAATGGGAGTAGAGAACCAAATTCAATAGTCCATGTTGTCCTTTGTTTTCCTGATGTCTGGTAATTTTTTGATAAAATAAGGATTTGGGAATTCATCATTTGAAATAGGCACACAGTATTTATACTGTTGTACTCACTCTATGGCTGGGCCCCCTTTGTGACCAAAATCATTACAGAAATTTTAATTGGAAACAGTATTTTTGGTTACACATTGAGGAACATTTACATAGTCCCCTATCAAGGAATTTACAGTAAGAAATTGAAATACAATATTCATTCAATTAAAGGTAGTTGAGAAAATACTGGCCTTTGGGAAATAAAGAAAACCCAGAAAATTGAACTCATTGTCACAGGAATGATCCTGGGAATAAAATATTGTCTTGAAGAATCTCCTACACTCCATGTTCCTACATCTTCTCTACCCATGCCAAGCCCCTGTATAAATTTCTCCATTCAGAGCATGTAACCACTAGTGAAACAGAGAGAAGTCTCTACTTTAGAGTGATGTAGTACATACAGGTTTCCACTGTGTTACCGGAGACATACCTAGTAAGGGCACTCTCGAATCTGGACAATGTAAGGAAAGGTGTTCATCATGTAGACCACCGTATTTCTCAGTGACATCATCATTAGGACCTCCATGAAAACTCTCTTATAACCTGGTGAGCCCTACCTCCTTCTGTTGTCATGACTGCAACTGCCTCTCAGATTTTCCTTCAATACCTCTAAGGTTTGCTAATTGGCCTCTTATTCAGAGACAATTTGGGAGTGAGAACAAAGAGGATGAAGGATATGAAATGGGGATAAGGAAGCTGGCCTTCTGTCTTGGTATAAAAAACAAGGAAGAAATATGTGGTGCTTGGGAAAGCTTAGTGTGTCCTTGTTAGGTGTTGAGGGGTATCTCTGAAGTTATGTGGTTTCCACATAAGGGAACCAGGAGCCAGGAGCCTCTCAGAAGCATCTGGACTTCCCTGTTCTTTTGCTTCCTGGAAGTCAGAGAGTTTATATCATTCATTTCTTTATTCCAAAAGTCAGGTGTTGTGAAGGGCACAGTTGTATCCCTGACAGGTCATGGAGTTTATACTTTTTGTAAAAAAGACATAGGTACTAATGAATATGGCATGGATAAGTATTGTGTTCTCAGCTCAAAGAAACCTCTTCAATGTTCTGGATACCCTATATTGCAGTTTTTGTCTGACACTTTTTTTATTAAATTGAGTGTTTCTTATTACATTTCGAGTGTTATTCCCTTTCCCGGTTTCCGGGCAAACATAACCCTAATCCCTCCCCATCCCCTTCTTTATGCGTGTTCCCCTCCCCATCCTCCCCTCATTGCCGCATTTCCCCCAACAATCACGTTCACTGTGGGTTCAGTCATAGCAGAACCAAAGTCTTCCCCTTCCACTGGTTATCTTACTAGAATATTCATTGCTACCTATGAGGTCAGTCCATGTATAGTCCTTAGGGGTAGTGGCTTAGTCCCTGGAAACTCTGGTTGCTTGGCATTGTTGTTCATAAGGGGTCTCGAGCTCCTTCAAGCTATTTGAATTCTTTCTCTGATTCCTTCAACGGTGGTCCCGTTCTCAGTTCAGTGGTTGACAGTTCTATCTGGGAGAGAGAAGTGCACTAGTTCAGACTTCATCATCTCAGTCTTTCCACTAGTATTACTCTGTCTATCATTTTAGATTTCCAAGTCAATAGGTATGATTAGTTGGCAGTTTTCTTTTATATCTTTCATTTTTTTATCAAATTTCATTTCTTTTCTTAACTGAATGTTTTTATATTTACATTTAAAATGTTATTTCCTTTCCCAGTTTCCTGCCCATAAGATCCCTAACTGGTCCCCCTCCCCTTCTTCTATAACCGTCTTTACTACTCCTTGACATTACCTTGAACTTGGAGTCAAACCAAGATGAACAAAGGACTTCTCCTTCCATTGTTGCTCACCAAGTCCAACCTCTTCCACATATGGAGTTGGAGCCATAGCTGTGTCCATGTACATTCTTTTAATATTGGTCTAGTATCAAAAAGCTCTGGTTCATTGGCATTGTTCTTCTTATGGTGTTAAAGCCCCTTCAGCTCTTGTAATCTTTTCTGCACATCTACAAACAAGAAGTCCATTTTCAGTTCACTAGTTTGCCACTAGCATTCACTTCTGTATTTGGCATAATATAGCTGTTCTTCTCAGGAAATATCTATATCTGTTTCCTGGAAGAATTCACTTCTTACCTCATCAATTTTGTCTAGTTTTAGTTTCTAATGTATACATATGTACTTTTGGTGGCTCTTACAGCTATGAGTTTAGCTGGAATTTTATCATTGATTCTGCACATCTAAGTCAAGACTGTAGAATCCACAAATGGGAACTCCAAATAGATTCCATCCTGTTCTTTGGAAACTACTGAAATTGAGGCTTCACTGGCCCTCAAGTCATTCCTCTCCCTGCCCAACCTCCTATATCTTATTTTTGGCCTTAATAAGGACTCATGGTAAAATATCCGAGACCCTCAAGTATGGCAATGAAACACATGAAGGTAGATATTGCAGAAGTGATATCAAATGGGACTAGAGAACCGAATTCTATAGTCCATGAAAAGTTCCCTTTATTGAAGTATGGTAATTTTTGGATAAAATAAGGATTTGAGAGTGTGTCATTTGAAGCACATACACAGTATTTACACTGATATACTTACTCTATAGTTGGGCCTCCTTTGTTGCCAAAATCATTGCAGAAAATGGAATTGGAAAACAAATTTTTTGAGTACACATTCAGGAATATTATAAAGTCCCCTATCATGGAACGTACAATAAGAAATTATAATATAATATTCATTCTATTAAAGGACTATAGGGAAAATCCTAGAGTTTGGCAAACAGAGTTATCTGAGAAAATTGAACAAAAGACCATAGGAATCGACCTGGGAATAAAATTATTATCCAGAAGAATCTCATCCACTCTAGGTTCCTAAATCTTATCTACACATGCCAAGCCCCTGACTATCTTTCTCCATTCAGATCATGTAAACAATAATGAAGCCAAGAGAATTCCCTAACTTTAGAGCGATATAGTATGTAAAGTTTTCCACTGATTCACAGGAGACACTCCTGTAAAGTGCACCCTTGAATCTAGTCAATGTTAGTAAAGCAGTTCAGCAGGTAGTCCAATGCAATTCTCAGTGATATCATCATTAGGCCCTCCTTAAAAAAAATTCCTGTATCCTGCAGAGCCCTAGCTTCTTCTATGATGTCACAAGTGTTGTTGTGACAGCAATTTAATCTCAGATTTTTCATCAGTACCTCAAGGGTTAACGAATTGGCCTCTAATTCAGAGTAAACAGATATTTGAGGGGGGAGAACAAAGAGCATGAATTGATCAGAGATGAGGAGAAGGAAGGTGGCCTTCTGTCTTGCTAATAAAAAAGGAAGAAATGTGTGGTCTATGGGAAAGCTCTGCGTCCTGGGTAGGGAATGAGTGGGTTGGCTGAAGAGATAGCCTTTTCCTGAGCTTTCCACATATGGGACTATGGAGCAAGGAGCCTCTGAGAATCATCTGGACTTCCCTGCTTGTTATGGTTCCTGGATATCAGAGAGTTTATATCATTAATTTCTTTATCCCTAAAGCCAAGTGTTAGGAAGGGAATGGTTGTTTACCTGAGAGCTCATTGCTCTTATTCTGTTTTTCACAGAAGAAAAAGGTCCTAAGTAAGAAAGGAAAGACAAGTATTATGTCCTCAGCTCAGATTAACCTCCTCCATGATTTGGATTCCTTTAGTGCAGTTTGTGTCTGACACTGACATTAGGGAGAAGGGAAGGACAATTATTGTGTATTTGCTCACAGAAAATTTCACCATGTTTTGGATATCTATAGTGCAGTTTGTGTTTGACACTGATATCTGGGAAAGAGAAGTGCTTCTAGTTCAGTCTTCATCATCTCAGTCTTTTCACTAGTATTACTCTGACTATCCTTCCTTGTCAGTGACTTTTTAGATTTCTCAGTCAATAGGTATGATTAGCTGGTCATGTTCTTTTATATAATTCCTTTCTTTTTTTATTTTTCACCAAATTATATTCCTTATTATTAATTGGATATTTCTATATTCTTATTTCAAATGTTATTTCTTTTCCCAATTTCCTGCCCATAAGATCCCTATCCTGTCTTGTCCCCTTGTTCTACTGCTCCCCTTACTGCCCCTTTACATTCCATTGAACTGGGAGTCAAACACAGGGAGAACAAATGATTTCTCCTTCCATTGATGCTCAACAACGACATACTATGTCTCATGTGCTGTTCGAGCCATAATTCTGTCCATGAACCATTTTTGAATATTGGTTTACTACCAGAAAGCACTGGTTCATTGACATTGTTGTTCTTATGCGTTTGAAAGCCCCTTCATCTCTTGTAAGCCTTTCTCAAAATCTACCAACAAGAGGTCCATTTACTTGTTTGCCATTAGCACTCGCTTCTGTATTTGACATGATCTATCTGTGTCTCTAAGGAAAGATATGTATCTATTTATTGGGAGAATGCACTTCTTAGCTTCATCAATATTATCTAGTTTTGGTGGCATATATATATGCTTGATGGCTGCTACAGTTATGACGTAAGGTGGAATTTTAACATGGATTCTGTGCAACCAGGCCAAGAATGTAAACTCCACAAAGGACAATACCAAATAGACTTCCTCCTGTTCTCATGAACTTATTGAAGTTGAGGTTTCACTGGTCCTCAAGCCATTCTTTTCCCTGCCCATCCTCCTGCATCTCATGTTTGGCCTTAAGAAAGAATCACGGTAAAGCTTCCAAAACCCTCACATCTGGCACTGGAACACTGGAAGGTAGATACTGTAGTGTTGATATCAAAAGGGACTAGAGAAACGAATTCTATACACCATGTGGTCCTTTGCTTTACTGATGTCTGAAAATTTTTGAATAAAATAAGGATTTGGGAGTCTTTCATTTGAAGAAGGTACACAATATTTACACTGTTATACTCACTGTATAGACGGGCCCCTTTGTTGCCAAAATCATGGCAGAAAATGGAATTGGAAAGCAGAATTTTTGAGTACACATTCAAAAATATTTATAAAGTCCCCTAACAATGACAGTACAATGAGAAAGTGAAACACAATATTTATTCAATTAAGGTCTGTATGGAAAAAAACTGGACTTTGGGAAACAGAGAAAAAAATGAACTGTATGTCACAGGAATGAATCTGGGAAAAAATAATATCTAGAAGAAACTCCTCCTGTCCATATGCCTAAATCATTTTTACCCATGACAAGCCCCTGACTAACTTTCTCCATTTACAGGATGTAACCACTAATGAAGCAAAGAGAAGTCACTAGCTTTAGAGAGATGGAGTACATAAAGGTTTCCACTGTATCACAGGAGACACTCCTGGAAAGGCCACCTTTGAATCTCGTCATTGGGAGGAATGTTTAGCAGGTATGCCATGGCAGTTCTCAATGACATCATCATTCGGCCCTACCTGAAAAATCTCTTGTATCCTGGAAAGTCCTAGCTTCTGCCATGATATCACAAGTGTTGTGCTGAAAGCAACTGTCTCTTAGATATTCCTTCAGTACCTTTAGTGTTTACTATTTGTCCTCTAATTCAGAGTAAACAGCCATTTGGGAGTGAGAACAAGAAGGACGAAGAGATCAGAAATGGAGAGAAGGAAGCTGACCATTATCTTGTTATAAACAATGCTAGAAATATGTCATCCATGGGAAAGCTCAGTGTTTCATGGGTAGGTGTTCACTGAGTTCACTGAAGAGTTATCCTTGATCTGAGCCTTCCACATCTGAGAAACAGGAGATGAGAGCTTCTCATCTGGTCTTCCCTGCTTTTTATGGTTCCCGGAAATCAGAGAGTTTATAACATTATTTTATTTATTCCAAAGCCAGGTGTTGGGAAGTGCAGAATTGTTTTCCTGAGAGCTCATCATTTTTTTTTCATTTTGCCCAGAAGAAAAATGTCCTAAGGGAGAGGGGAAAGTCAAATATTATGTCCTTAGCTCACTGTATACTCCTCCATGCTTTGGATGGCTATAGTGCAGTTTGTGTCTGACACTGATGTCTGGGAGAGAGAAGAGCTTCTATTTGAGACTTCACCATCTCAGTCTTTCCACTAGTATTACTCTCCTGAGAGTGACACTTTAGATTTCTGAGTGAATATGTGATTAGCTGGCAATTCTCTTTTCTTTTAATTTTTTTATTATTTTTCAAATTTTATAGCAAATTTTATTGCTTTTTTGAATGGGATATTTCTATATTTACATTTCAAATATTGTTTCCAATCCCAGTTTCCTGTAGGTTAGGTCCCTAACCGGTCCCCCACCCATTATTCTATACTTCCTCTTACTGCCCCTTGACATTCCCTTGAAATGGCTGTCAGACCTAGGGAGGATCAAGGGCTTCTGCATCCATTGGTGCCCAAAAAGCCATCCTCTGCTACCTGTGTATTTTCAACCATAGGTCTCTCAATGTACAATCTTTTAATATGGGTTTATAATTGGAATGCTCTGGTTCATTGCCATTGTTGTTCTTATGGGGCTAAAAAACCCTTTAGCTCTTGTAATCCTTTCTCAAAATCTACCAGCAATAGGTCCGTTTTCAGGTCACTGGTTTACCACTAACATTCACTTCTGTATTTACCATGCTCTAGCTGTGTTTGTCAGGAAATATATATATATATATATATATATATATATATATATATATATATATATATATATCCGGTTCCTGGCAGCATGCACTTCTTAGCTTCAACAATATTTTCTAGTTTTGGTGGCAGATATGTTTATCAATCTATATCTATATCTGTATCTGTATCTGTATCAGTATCTGTATCTTTATCTATCTATCTCTATCTCTATCTCTATCTCTATCTCTATATCTAATCTATCTACAGCTTCTTCAGCTATGATGTTAGACATAGATTCTGCATAAGGAGGTCAAAAATGTAGAATTCACAAATGCCAAATAGACTTCCTCCTGTTTTTATGAACCTATTGAAGTTGAGGTTTCCCTGGACCTCATGCCATTCCTCTCCCTGCCCATCCTCCTGAATTTTGTTTTCCTTGAAGAAAGAATCATGGTAAAACATCCAAAACCTGCAAGTCTAGCACTGGGAAAACAGGAAGGTAGATATTACAGAACTGTAACTTAATGGGACTTCAAAACCGCATTCTATACTCCATGTTGTCCTTTGCTATAGTGATGTCTGGTAATTTTTGGATAAAATAAGGAGTTTTGAGTTTATCATTTGAAGTAGGTATACAATATATACACTGTTATATTCACTCTATAGGTTGGTCCCCTTTGTTTATAAAACAAGTGCAAAAAATTGAATTCGTTAACAGAATTTTTGAGTATACTTTCAGGAATATACATAAAGTCCCCTATCAAGGAACGTACAATAAGAAAGTGTAATAGAGTGTTGGGGAATTAGGTCAGTGGTAAACCGCTTGCCTAGCAAGCTCAAGGCCCTGGTTTCAGTCCCCGGCTCAAAAAAAAAAAAAAAAAAAAAGAAAAGAAAATGTAATACAATATTCAGCCAATTAAAGGTCTGTATGGAAAATACTGGCCATTGGGAAACAGAGAAAACCTAAAAAATTGAACTTTATGTCACAGGAATGGACCTGGGAATAAAATTATTATCCAGATGAATCTCCTCCACTCCATGTTCCTAGATCTTTTCTACCAATTGCAATCCCCTGACTAACTTTCTCAATTCAGAGCAGGCAACCACTAATGAAGCACAAAGAGGTCTCTAATTTTAGAGAGATGTAGTAAGGAAAGGTTTCCACAGTGTCACAGGAGACTATCCTGGAAAGAGCACCGCCAGATCTGGTCAATATAAAGATAGCTTTTTAGCAGGTAAGTCATGGCAGTTCTCAGTGACATTATCATTTGTCCATCCCTGAAAAAAATCTCTTGTATCCTGGAGAGCCCTAGTTTATTCTGAGATGTCACAAGTGTTGTCCTGTATGCATCTCCCTCTCTGATATTCCTTCAGTACCTCTAGGATTTACTAATTTTCCTATAATTCAGAGTAAACAGTCTTTGGGAAGGGGAACAAAGAGGATGAAGAGATCAGAGATGGGGAAAAGGAAGCTGGACTTCTGTCTTGGTATATAAAATAGGAAGCAATACCTGGTCCATGGGAAATATACAAGAGTCCTGGGTAGGGGCTCTGTTGGTTACCTGAAGAGATAGCCTGGATCTGAGCCTTGGATATGCAAACCTGGAGCTGGGATTCTCTCAGAATTATCTGGACTTCCCTGCTTGCTATGGTTCCTGGAATCAGAGAGTTTATATCACTAATTTCTTTATCCCAAAATCCAAATGTTGGGAAGGGTGCTGTTTTCGTGAGAGCTCATCATTTTTATTCTTTTTTCCCAGTAGAAAAGCATCCTAAGGAAGAAGGGAAAGGTCATTATTCTATCCTCAGCTCAGTGTAAACTCCTCCAAGCTTTGGATTCCTACAGTGTGCATTTTGTGTCCGACACTCATATATGGGAGAGAAAAGTGCTTCTAGTTGAGAATTCATGATCTCAGTCTTTCAACTAGTATTACTCTGTCTACCATACATTGACAGTGACTCTTTATATTTCTGAGTCAATAGGGGTGATTAGCAGCCAGTTTTCTTTTCCTTAATTTCTTTCATTTTGAATATTTTTTTGCTTTTAATTCCATACTTCTGTATTACCTTTTCCAGTTTCCTGTCCATAAGATCTCTAAGTAGTCCCCATCCAATTCCTCTAAAACCACCCTTACTGCCCCTTGACATTCCCATAAACTGGGAGCTAAACCTAGTGATGAAACCAAAGAGCTTCTCCTTTCTTTGGTGCCCAAAAAGGCCATCCTCTGCTACATATTCAGTTGGAACCTTAAGTCTGTCCATTACATTCTTTGAATATTGGTTTAGTATCTGAAATATCTGGTTCCTTGGAATTGTTGTTCTTATGGTTTTAATGCCCCTTCAGCTCTTGTAATCGTTTCTCAAAATCTACTAGCAAGAGGTCCGTTCTCAGTTCACTGGTTTGCCACTAGCTTTCATTTCTCTATTGGACCTGCTTTAGCTGTGTCTCTCAGGAAAGATCTATATCCTGCTCCTGGAGGCATGCAATTCTTAGCTTAAACAGTCATTATATATATATATATATATATATATATATATATATATATATATATATATATATGTGTGTGTGTGTGTGTGTGTGTGTGTGTGTGTGTGTGTGTGTGTGTGTGTGTGTGTGTGTCTCATACAAGCCATGAGATTAGGTGGAATTTAACATGGATACTTTGGAACTACATCAATTATTTAGAATTTACAAATGAAAATACCAAATTGACTTCCTTCTATTCTTATGAAACTAGTAATGTTGAGGTTTTCCTTGACCTCAAGCCATTGCTCTCCCTGCCCAATCTCCTGACTTTTATGTTTTATCTGAAGAAAGAACCATGTAAAACATCCAAAACCCTCAAGCCTGACCCTGGGAACAAAGGAAGGTATATATTAGCTATCTGACATCTAAAGGTATTACAGAATCTCTTTCTCTTGTCCATGTTGTACTTTGCTTTACTGATGTCTGGTAATTTTTCTATAAAAAAAGGATTTGGTAGTTTATCGTTTGAAGTAATTACACAGTATTTACCCTGTTGTATTCACTCTTTGCCTTGGCCTCCATTGTTCTCAAATTCATTACAAAAATATTGAATTGGAAAACAGAATTTTTGACTACACATTCAGGACACACACACACACACACACACATATATATATATATTTATATATATATATATATATATATATATATATATATATATATATATAGTGCCCTTTCAAGGAATGTACAGTAAGAAAATGAAATACAATGTTCACTCAATAATAGGGCTGTAGGGAAAATCCTGGCCTTTGGGAAACAGAGAAAAGCTAGGAAATTGAACTGAAGGTCACAGGAATGGACTTTGGATTAGAATTATTGTTCAGAAGAATCTCCTCCCTTCCATGATCCTAGATATGTTCTACCCATGACAAGCCTCTGACTAAGTTTCTCCATTCAAAGCATGTAAACACTAATGAAGCTAAGAGAAGTCTCTAGTTTTAGAGAGATGAATACATAAAGGTTTCCTCTGTTTCACTGGAAACACTCCTTGAAGGGGCACTCTCAAATCTGGCCATTATAGTTCAGCAGGCAGGCTAAGGCAGTTCTCATTGACATCACCATTTGGCCCTCCCTGAAAAATCTCTTGTACCCTGGAGTGCACTAGCTTCTTCTGTGATGCCACAAGTGTTGTCATCACAGCATAGCCTAAGGGTTATTCCTTCTGTAAATCCAGGTTTACTAATTAGACTCTCATTCAATGTAAACAGTCATTTAGGAGGTAGAACAAAAAGGCTGAAGAGACCAGAGATGGGGAAAAGGCAGCTGGCCTTCTGTTTTCATTAAAAAATAAAAATAAAAAAAAGAAGAAGAAATATGCCACCACTGGGAACGTTCAGAGAGTCCTGGGTAGGGGCTAAGTGTGTTCGCTGAAGAGAAGCCTTGGTCTTAGTCTTCCACGTTTCGGAATCAGGAGCTGGGAGCCTCTGAGAAGAATCTGGACTTCCCTGTTGTTATGATACCTGGAAGTGAGAGCGTTTATAACATGCATTTATTTATTCCAAAAGCCAGGTGTTGGGAATCATACAGTTGTTTTCCTGAGAGCTCATGCCTTTATTCTTTTTGCCGAAAAGAAAAAGGTCCTAAGGAAGGAGGTAAAGACAAGTATTGTGTCCTCAGCTCAGAGGAATCTCCCACATGCTTTCCATTCCTGTAATGCAGTTTGTGTCTGACACTGATATCGTGCTTCTAGTTGACACTTCATGATATCAGCCTTTCCACTAGTATTACTCTGACTCCCATTCTCTGAAGGTGACCCTTTAGATTTCTGAGACCATTGGTGACATTAGCCTGCAGTTTTCCTATCTTTTATTTCTTTCATTTTTCTTTATTTTTACTAAGTTCTGTTGCTTTTTTTAAATGAATATTTCTATATTTACATTTCATATTTTTTCTTTCCCAGTTTCCTGTCTGTAAGACCCGTTACCTGTCCCCCTACCTTTCTTATATAACCTCCCTTACTGCACCTTGACATTCCCTTGAAAGGCGAGTCAAACCTAGTTTGGACAAAGGGCTTCTCCTTCCATTGGTGCCCAACATGGCCATCCTCTGCTACATATGCATTTGGAGTCATTGGTCTATCCATGTACAGTCTTCAAATATTTGTTTAGTACCAGAAAGCTCTGGTTTGTTGAAACAGTTATGTTGAGTTGAAAGCCCCTTCATCTTTTGTTATCCTTTCACAAAATCTACCAATGTGTCGTCAGTTTACAGTTCACTGGTTTGCCACTAGGATTCCCTTCTGTATTTGACATGGTCTAGCAGTGTCTCTCTGGAAAATTCTATATCCGGTTCCCAGCAGCGTGCGATTCTTAGTTTCATTAATCTTATCTAGTTTTGGTGTCTGATTTTATATATACACACACACACACACTCACACACACACACACACACACAAACACACACACACACAACACACACACACACACACACACACACACACACACACACACACACACATACTTTTGTTGGCTCCAAGAGGTATGATGTTAGGTGGAACTTTAACATGGATTCTGGGAAACTAGGTCAAGATTGTAGAATCCAAAAATGACAATTCCAAATAGACTCTCTCCTGTTCTTATGAAACTATTGAAGTTGAGTTTTAACTAGACCTCAAGCCATTCCTCTCCCTGCCCATCCTCATGAATGTATGTTTGGCCTGAAGAAAGGATCAAGGAAATATATCCAAAACCCTCAAGTGTGTCTCTGGGAACTCAGGAATTTTGATATTACATTACTGATATCTAATGGGACTCCAGAACCACAGTCTATAGTCCATGCTGTCCTTTGTTTTACTGATATCTCGAATTTTTTGAAAATATAAGAATTTGGGAGTTTATCATTTGAAGTAGGTACACAATATTTAAACTGTTGTATTCATTATAGCCTGGCCCCCTTTTTTGCCAAAATCATTGCATGAAACTGAATTGGAAAATACCATTTTTGAGTACACATACAGGAATATATAAAAATCCCCTATCATAGAATGTACAATAAGAAAAGGTAATACAATATTCAGTGAATTAAAGTTGTGTGGTGCAAATACTGGCGTTTGGGAAATAGAGAAAACCTAGGAAATAGCACGGTATGTCACAGGAATGGAACTGGGAATAAAATTATTATCCTTAAGAATCTCCTCCACTTTATGTACCTAGATCATTTCTACCTCTGCCAAGCCTCTGAATAACTTCCTCCATTCAGAGCATGTAGCCAATAATGAACAAAGAGAAGTCTCTAGCTTTAGAGAGATGCAGTACATAAAGGTTTCCACTGTGTCACATGATACACTCCTGGAAAATGCACCCACAAATCTGGTCAATGTAAGGAAAGCTGTTTAGCAGGTAGGCCATGGAATTCTCAGAGACACCATCATTAGGCCTGCCCTGAAAAATCTCTTCTATCCTGGAGAGTTCGAAGTTCTTGGGTGATGACACAAGTTTTGGCATGACAGCAACTCACAGATATTCCTTCAGTACCTCTAGGGTTTACTATTTGGCTAATAATTCAGAATAAACAACAATTTGGGAGGGAGAACAGGGAGGATGAAGAGATTAGAGATGGGGAGATGGAAGTTGGCTTTCTCTCTTGGTATAAAAGAAAATTCTTCGTCCATGGGAAATTTTAGTGAGTCCTGGGTATTAGTTGAGTGTGTTTTGAAGAGATAGCCTTGATCTGAGCTTTCCACATATGGGAATCAGGAGCAGGGTGCCTCTCAAAAGCATCTGTTCTTCCCTTTTTCTTATGGTTCCTGGAAGTCAGAGAGTTTATATCATTAACAGCTTTATCCCAAAAGTCAGGTTATTTGATGGGCACTGTTGTTCCGTAGAGCTCATGGCTTTTATTTGTTTTGCCCAGAAGAAAAAGGTCCTGAGGAAGAAGGGAGGAAAGACAAGTATTTTGTCCTCAGCTCAGAGGAAATTCCTCGTTGATTTGGATTCCTATAGTGCAGTTTATCTCTGACACTGATATTTGGGAGAGAGAAGTGCTTTGACTTGATATTTCATCATCTCAGTCTTTCCACTAGTATTACTCTGACTATCATTGCCTGACAGTGACCCTTTAGATTTCTGAGTCAATAGGTGTGTTAGCTTGCAGTTTTCTTCTCTTTTTCTTCTTTCATTTTTATTTTATTTTTTAGACAATTTCATTGCTCTTTTAAAATTATTGATTATATATTTATTTCAAATGTTATTTTCTTTCCCAGTTTCCTGCCATAAGTTCCCTACCCAGAACCCTCCCATTTTCTATAACCCCATTTACTGCCCCTTGACATTCTCTTGAACTAGTAGTCAAAGCTAGATTGGACCAAGGGCTTCTCCTTCCATTGGTGCCAAACAAGGCAATCCTCTGCTACATATGCAGTTTAGACATAGGTATGACAATGTACAGTCTTTGACAATTGGTTTAGTAACAGAAATCTCTGCTTCATTTGCATTATTTTTCTTATGGTATTGAAAGTCTTTCAGCTCTTCTAATCCTTTCTTAAAATCTACCAAAAGGGGTAGGTTTAAAGTTCACTTGTCTACCACTACGATTCACTTCTTCATTTGACAAGCTCTAGCCGTGTCTCTCAGAAAAGAATTATATCTTGTTACTCTCATTGACACTTCTCTGCATTATCTAGATTTGGTGGCTGAATATATATATATATATATATATATATATATATATATATATATATATATATATATATACTTTTGCTGTCTCCTACAACTATGAGCTTTGGTGGAATTTTAACTTGGATTCTGGGAAACTAGATCAAAGATTTGGAATCGACAAAGAACAATGCCAAATATAAAACCTCATGGTATTATGAAACCAATGAGGTAATGATGTAGAGGATTCAATGGACCTCACCGATTCCTCTGCATGCCCATCCTACTGAATCTTATGTTTGGCCTAAAGAAAGAATCATGGTTAAATATCCAAAAGCCTCAATTCTGCCCTTGGGAACACAGGAGGTAGATATTAGAGAACTGATATCTAATATGGATACAGATCCACATTCTATAATCCATGTTTTCCTTTCTTTACTGATGTCTGGTAATTTTTTGATAAAATAAGATTATGGAGTTTATCTTTTCAAGTAGTGCACAATATATACACTGGTATATTCACGCATGGCTGGAGCCTCTTCATTTCCTACGTCATTGCAAAAATTGAATTAGAAAACAGAATTTTTGAGTACACATTCAGGAATATATATATATAGCAAGGAATGTACAGTAAAAAAATGTAGTAATATATTCACCCAATTAAAGATCTGTAAGGAAAATACTGGCCTTTTGGAAACAGAGATAACGTATAAAATTGAACTGTATGTCACAGGAATCAACCTGGGAAAAAAATTATTATCCAGAAGAATCTCCTCCACACATATTTTCTACCCATGTCAAGCCACTGACTAACTTTCTCCATTCAGAGCATGTAACCAATAATGAAGCAAAGAGAAGTCTCTAGCTTTAGAGAGATGTAATACGTAAAGGTTTCCTCTGTGTCCCAGGAGACATCCTGGAAAGGGGACCCTCAAATCTCTTCAATGTAAATAAAGCTGTTTAGAAGGTAGGCTATTGCAGTTCTCAGTGGCATCACCATTAGACCCTCCCTGAAAAATCTCTTGTACCCTGGAGAGCCCTAGTTTCTTCAGTAATGTCAAAAGTGTTATTGTGTCCGCATGTGCCTCTTGGATGTTCCTTCAGTACCAATAGTGTTTACTATTTGGCCACTAATTCAGAGTAAACAGCCATTTGGGAGGGAGAACACAGAGGATGACAATGTCAGAGATGGAGAGAAGGAAGCTTGAATTCTGTCTTGGTATAAAAAAAGGAAGAAAAATATGGTTCATGAGAAACTCAGTGGGTCCTGAATAGCCATTGAGTGGTTTCACTAAACAGATAGACTTGATCTGAGTGTTCCACATATGGGATTCAGGAGCAAGATGCCTCTCAGAAGCATCTGGACTTGCCTGCTTGTTATGGTTGCTGGAAGGCAGAGAGTTTATATCATTCATTTCTTTATTCCAAAAGCCGGTTGTTGGGAAGGGGTCCATTGTTTTTCTGAGAGCTCATCACATTTATTTTTGTTGCCCCATAGTAAAACATCCTAAGGAAGAAGAAAAAGACAAATTTTATATCCTAAGCTCAGTGTAAGCTCCTCCATGCTTTGGATTCATAAAGTGCAGTTTGTGTCTGACACTGATATCTAGGAGAAAGAAGTGCTTCTAGTCGATGTTTGATCATCGTACTCTTTCCACTAGAATTACTCTGACTACCATTCCCTGACAGTGAATCATTAGATTCCTGAGTCAATAGGTGTGGTTAGCAGGCAGTTCTCTTTTGTATTATTTCTTAATTTTTTAACATTTTTTTGCCTTTTTAGTTGGATATTTCTTTTTTTTTTCCTTTTCTTTTATTGAGAGTTGGGGACCAAACCCAGGGCTTTGCACTTGCTAGGCAAGTACTCTACCACTGAGCAAATCTCCTACCCCTAATTGAATATTTATATATTTTCATTTCAAATGTTATGTTTCTATTCAGTTTCATTTCCATAAGATCCCTAAGCAGTCCCCCTCCTATGCCTCTATAACCACACTTATTACCCCTTGACTTTCCCATTCACTAGGAGTCAAACCTATGGATGACCAAGGGCTTCTCCTTCCTTTGGTGCCGTACAAGTCCTTGCTCTGCTACATATGCAGATGGAGACATAAGTCTGTCCATGTACAGTCTTTGAACTTTGGTTTAGTACCAGGTTTGTTGGCATCTTTGTTCTTATTGAGTTGAAAGCCCCTTCAGCACTTGTAATCCTTACTCAAAATCTACCAACAAGAGTTCCGTTTTCAGTTCACTGGTTTGCCACTGGCATTCACTTTTGTATTTGACATGCTCTAGCTGTGTCTCTCAGGAAGGATCTATATCTAGTTCCTGGAAGAATGCACTTATTACGTTCATCTATCTTATCTAGATTTGTTACACTATATATATATATATATATATATATATATATATATATATATATATATATATATATATATATACTGATATATACTGGATATATATTTGGTGGCTTCTACAATTATGACGTTAGGTGGAATATTACCATGGATACTGCACAATTAGCTCAAGAATGTAGAATCAACAAATGACAATGCCAAATAGACTCCCTCCTGTTCTTAAGAACCTATTAAATTTGAGGTATACCTGGACCTCACTCATTCCTCTCCCTTCCCATCCTCCTTAATCTTATGTTTGGCCTAAAGAAAGAATCATGGTAAAACATCCAAAACCCTCAAGACTGGCCGACGGAACACAGGAAGGTAGATATAAGAAACTGATATCTAAAGGAACTACAATACTGTATTCTATAGTCTATGTTGTCCTTTGCGTTACTGATGTCTGGTAATTTTAGGAAAAAATAAGGATTTGGGAGTTTATCTTTTGAAAAGAGTACACAATATTTACACTGTTATATTCACTCTAAAACTGACCCCCTTTTTTACCAAAATCATTGGAAAAAATTGAATTGAAAAGAGGAATATTTAAGTTCACATACGGGAAAAAATATATAGAGTCCTATACCAAGGAATGTACAATAGGAAAACGTAATACAATTTTCATTCAATTAAAAGTCTGCAAAGAAAATCCTGGTCTTGGGAAACAGAGAAAACCTAACAAATTGAACTGTATCTCACAGGAATATACCTGGAAATAGAAATATCCAGAAGAATCTCCTCCACCTTATGTTCCTAAAACTTTTCTACCTATACCAAGCCCCTGACAAAGTTTTTCCATTCAGAGCATGTAACCACTAATGAAGCAAAAAGAAGTCTCTACCTTCAGAGAGTTGTAGTATGTATAGGTTTTCACTGTGTCACTGGAAACACTCCTGTAAACGGCACACTCGAATCTGGTTAATATAAGGGAAAGCTGTTCCCCAGGTAGGCTATGGCAGTTCTCAGTGACATCATCATTACACCTTCCCTGAAAAATGTCTTGTATCCTGGAGAGCCCTAGCTTCGGCTGTGATGTCAAAAGTGTTGTTGTGTCTGCAATTGCCTCATTGATATTCTTTCAGTATCTCTAAGGTTTACTAATTTGCTTCCAATTCAGAGTAAACAGCCATTTGGGAAAGAGAACAAAGAGCATGATGATATCAGACATGGGGAGAAGGAAAGTGGCTTTCTGTCTTGGTATAAGAAAAGGAAGAAATATGTCGACAATGGGAAAGCTCAGTCATTCCTGGGTAGAAGTTGAGTGGGATCTCTGAAGAGATAGCCTTGTCAGAGCCTTCCACATATGATAATCAGGAACAGGAACCTCTCAGAAGCATCTGTACTTCCCTGCTTGTTATGGTTCCTGGTAGGCAGAGAACCATAGTCCAAAAGCCTGGTTTTGGGAAGGGCACAGTTGTTTTCCTGAGAGCTCATGGATTTATTCCTTTTGGCTCATGTTTGTAAAGAATTTAGTTCTTGATAACCTGAACCCTTCAGGTCTGTAGGAAGGCACATCACTTTTGTCACAGTGTTAGAGTCAGTTGCTAACTGTTACTATTAGTAATACTACACGCTGGGGACAGCACACATGATAGTTTACCTTTGGCCAACACTTAGTTTCCAAAAAACATCCTTTGTATTTTATCACTTACACAAACATGAAATCTTATTACTGTGTCTTCATATTCTTTGAATTTTATCATTATTCACTCCATCCATTATTACTATCTTTGTCTCAAGAGTTGTTTCCTGTTTATCGTACAACAGTGTGCATCTACCCTGAGCTTTTTCTAACCACAAGTCTGTGCAATGTGGTTTCCTTCTGTTCCCCTTTCTTCAAACCCTCCCCCTCCATAGTAAACAGTATGTTCAATGATGTTGCACCTTAATTGTTGGTTACTTCCTATCTTGTCTTTCTCCCCATGTTCATTCAGTTGAATCCATTAGTCTTTGGACACATCTGTTGCTTAGGGAGCTCTTTCCCAGGGTGTCAATTTGCCTTATTCTTTCCCTTCATTTAGATCTCTTTTAATGCTGTATTCTCAGTGAGGCATTCAGTGAGCACACTACATTAAAATGGTCTCCTCTCTATTTTTCTATCCCTTTAGCCATATTAGTTTTCTTCAGATGCTTGTGACATGACAGTGCATCACATACTCCTGTCTCTACTTGCCACTAATATGTAAGAATTAGTTGGACTTGGTCCCAAACACCTTTATTGCTGGACTTTTGTCTCTAATCACTAGAATACTACATGCAGCATAAGAGAAGTTTAACAATATTTGGAGAAGTCTGAATGGATTGAAGAGAAAAACCAATTGAAATTAAGTGATGTACAGAACTTTATTATTTCTTGGATGCTTTTTCCTCAGAATTGCGTACTTTATATCACAAAGTTATAAACCTATTTGCAAGGCATTGCAAGAACTTTCCAATTGACTGTATGTTTTCATTGTATTATTAGAGTTTTGTAGCTAGAAAGACAGGTCAGCCATTACAACCAAAACTTCAAGGTCCTCCTTCCCACTAGTTGCTAAAAAGTATTATTCACACAAATCATACAATTTAATATTGCTGAGAGTTATGATAATTTTTAACCAGTTTCTGTGCATGTAGGGTAATTATAGTTTACGTGTCTAGGATACATGAAACGTCTACAGTACACACGACCAACCAGATTACCAAGCTGCCATGGAAAGAGCAGAACTCGGTCTGACTTTCAGTTCCAGGTCCACCATTGTTGGATTGTTTTGGTCCAATGGAAAATTCTTGTTTTCTACAGCAGTTTCCTCATCTATTCAATGAACTCAGTACCTTAAATATACAGGATTATTATAAATTTATCTTTATTTGTTCATCTATAAGTAACTTAGAACCTGAAGTTTTTGTATTATCCATAAATGTAAATGTGAGCCCCTGCACAGTTAGAATATCAGAGGAACAAGGCAGGCATTGTTCCCTTTTGTTTTGAGGCTGGGTTTCTCTATTGTTTACCTCGGCTATGCCAGTCAAGCTGGCCTATAGGTGTCTAATATTCTCCTATCTCCCCCTGCTATCCAGTGGCTGGAGCACAAGGATTATAGATTCATGTTATAAAATCTTGCTTTTTATGTGGATTCCTTGCATTCAAACTCAGATCCTCACACTTGCACCTTAAGCTCTCTGCTCACTGTGCTATCTCCCCAGTAAACCCGCAAGTCACCTTTATGTGACTTGAACACATAGGAACTACCCTTGACCCCCATGGGTCTTTAGACAAAAAAAAAGGGTTTGGGCATACAGAGGAAGGAGAGGGTTATGTAGTTCAGTTGCAAAATGATTGCCTGTCTCAAATGGACTCCTGAGTTCAGTCCCCAGTACTGAAAAACTAGGAGAAGTCAATCCTTAAGAGTTTAAGTAAGTCAGGAAAAAAGCAGAATTCTTTCTTTTCATGTGAATTAAAGGAAAGGGGATTTTTGGTTTTTTTTTTTTTATTTTTTTAACTTATTTGACAAGCTGAGTTTTTAGTAAACATAGACTGTATTACTCTGAGTTTATTTTAAATGCATGCAGTTTATATATCTAACATTGTGCATTACACTCTAACCTCAGAACCTTTTTTTGTTTGATTTTTGTGAGTATTGGTGAGGGGGAGGGTAAAAAGATAAGGCCAGCTGTCTGTCTTTATTTAACTCCCCTCAGGTACTGAGAAGATAGCACTGTTGAGAGTCAGAGAGAAACACAGCAGCGGTAAAGCAAGTACAAGCAAGATTCTTTTCATTTTGCATTCATATAAAAATTATGTGAAAAATTGCTATGGTCTTTCAAGGGAACATGACCTAGTGTTCAATAATTTTCAATAAAAAATCTCATATCCCAGAGTTTAAATTTCATAAAAATAATTTTTTCTATACAGATTTTTGTTTTTCAGTTTTTCTTCTATTAACCTTTGCTCAATTTAAAATAATCAAATTATGCCAGATTTCACTTATGACTTAACAATTGCAGTAGACTTAAGTGTATAAAATAAGCACTTGTAAATTAATGGTAGGACTATTGATTGTTGAAATCCTTTTTGAGAATAATTGTTAGTATATGTAAAATGTTAAATCATTTTAATTATTTTGTTTTTTATAAATGTACAACCTAAGAGGCTACAATACAAAGAAATAATTTTGTGCCAATGTGCCTACAACAGTAGCAGCCTCGAAGCCTCTCACATAGCCATATATTTGGAGTGTACAGGAGTTGTGTTGCCCTGTATAGTGGCACATCTCGGCAGTAATACTGGAAGTGAAAGGTAGGCATAGCACTTCAGAGTGATGCTAGGGACTATTTACCAAAACGGAGGTAACCTATGTTTGTGGGCAGTAACCTATGAACCATCTCTAGGAATAGAGATAAGTGCATACACCTACGTATAAGCACTCGAGAACATTAGTAACTGTACTATGTTTATGTCCCCAAACTGGAACAATACAAAGTTCTATAAACAACGTAATAGATGTTTTTTTCCCCCAATGGGATGGTGTGGAGAAGAGAGAGGAATGAACTGAAGCCACATACAGGGACACAGATGAAAGTTTATAACTGAGGTTTATAGAACATGAAACTAACCATTTAAAAATAAACAAAAGAAGCCAAACTCCAAAAATACACTTATTTCATTTAGCTGTCAAAAAGATTGACAATTCGTATTAGAAGACAGTGCTTACTTACCATGGCCGGAAAGGGATGTAAAGCGCAGGCACTGTTTTGTGATGAGCTTCAACAGTGATTTAGGACCCAGAACAACAAAAGAAAACATATCCAGCAACTGGACTCAATGCAGCAAAGATTATAATGAAAAGATTTAGAATAGACTTCTGTTTGGGGCATTGTTTTTTGTTTTGAGTTAACAGACATGTTCTGATTTGTAAATATTTTACATACAAGTCCAGAAGGCTCTGGAACCAGATTACTGAAATTAAATATTTGTGTCCTTAGATGACGTACTTGATTTAACTCTGTTTCTTCATTTAGCTCCTGTAAAATCATGTATGTCTTTACTGTGAAAATAAAATTATACACAGCAAGCAACATAAAACATCACTTAGCCCAAAAGATGCTAATGAATGTTAGTATCCTCTCACTAAGATTTTAAACTATGTGAGAGTTTAGAATAGAACAGTATGCAGCTTTTATTATATGGATCCATTATTCACAGAGGTGGTATTCTTATTCTTAGATAGAAACTCCATGAACTCAGCTTATTCCATAATTACTTGAGTTTATTTGCGGCCCTCTCACATCAGCCATCAGTCAAGACCGTCTACCAGAGACACAGTCACAACACATTCTCAATAGGGGTACCTCTTCCCAGGTCACTCTACGTTATGTCAAGTTGACCAGACAGAATTAGAAATTTTGGAATGTTGGAGCAAATCCGTGAGTGGCAAACAGTTAAAACAGTTAATCTTAAGATGGAATTTCAATGTCAACTTCAATATTTTATTACTTTCCCCCTTTGTAATTACTTTTTTTAGTGAAATGAAGTGTATAAAAGATGAACACTCTTTCTTTGTGTGTGTGTGTGTGTGTGTGTGTGTGTGTGTGTGTGTCAGATTCCTGTATACAGGTATACCCAGCATGTGTACATGAAAAAGCCCAAAAGAGGATAACAGATGTCTTTCTTATCCCTGCTTTATTCCCTTAGGCCAGGTTGCTCACTGAACTTGAGGCTGATTATTTTGCTAGGCTGCTGGTTAGTGAACTTTCCCGGCATGACTGGCTTCATGATACAGCACTAAATTATAAGTATCTATGACAAAGCCTGTTTTTATATGGTGCAAACTCACTTTGTCATGCTTGCTTAAGCTGTTTTTTGATCTCAGAATTAACTATTTTACAAGAAGATGTCAATATAGTTACACAATCTACCTAAACATTTTATTGTCTTAGAAGGGAGCCCAGTCACAAATTTCTATTGCTCCAGCTGTCGACAACTACAGAACTTTTCTGTCTTTATGGATATACCTCCAGTAGATAGTCCATATGATTGAAGTCTTGTGGCATTTTCACTTAGTGTGTTCTCAATATTCATTTACGTTGTGGCATCAATCCGTACTACGTTCCACATATCACTGTTTGTTTATCCATTCGTCCATTCATAGACTCTTTGGGTCTTCTAAACTTAAAATTTTTCATTGTTTGTATTATGGTATTAGGACCTATGGGCATGTGCTTGCTATGGCTCACATGTATTGATCAGAAAACACTGTACGGGTGACGTAGGTGAGTTGTTTCCCTCCTATTGGGGCGAGAAATGGAACCCAGGTAGGTGTGCAGGCTTGGGGCATGTTTTACTTTATAGGAAAGCATCTTATTTTCTTCTATAGAGGTTATACCGCTTTCCATTACTACCAGTAATGTATGAGGGTGCTTTTATGTCCATCCAAGTAGATGTTAGGTATTGTCTTAGTTTTTAAGTTGCATTTTCCTAATAACTAATCATTTTAAGCATTTTTCTTTTAGACCAGTATGAGAACAGATGATATTTCTATTGACCAAGAGGAAACTGAGAACCAGAAATTCTAAATCAAAAAATTTATCCTACTAGGATTTGATATTTGATTTCTATATTTGATTTCAAAGCAACACTTTTTCTGACCTGTTATTTTTAAGTTACTAAATATTTTTATAAAAAAATGATTATACAAATTAAGGAAGTATAATTTGGTTGAGATGAAATGAAAGAACACAGTAGGTGCTGGGGAAAAACCCACTTTTTAAAAGGTAAGATGCATTAGGACTGTCACTGGGAGTAGTGTAGCATACGTTTGGGAAAAGTAATTTGGAGAGTAGATGTCTTTAAGAGCTTTAATTTGCAGAGCTAAGGTGTTTGAATATCAGAATTGTAGGAAGAGGAGATCAATAGTGTTTCCGAGTGGTTTGAATGGGCATATAAGCAACATAGTACTTGAGAGCACCAACTTCGTGCACAGTTATAAAAGTTGCAGCCAGGTGTGGAGGCAGAGGAAGATGGGTACCTGCAAGTACAAGGCCAGGCCAACCAAATGTTACATTTAGCTCAATAATCCAGAGCAAATTCCTCAACCTCTCTGTGCTCTTGTTTTCTCCATCAACTTAGGCATAGTAATTTAAATTCATGAAGCTATTATAATGATTTAAACTATTTTACATGTAAATGTACCAAGAACAAAGTAAACTCTTAGTGTATTAAACATTCCATAGATGTCAACTATTATTATGTGACATTTGCCTTGTGTTTTGTATCTTTTCATTTTACAACAAATCTGTGCAGTAGAAGTAAATGTAATTAGTGTAATGACAGAGAAAGCAAAGTAGAAGAGGTTGTATCATATAGAAAGCTCCCATTGACTAAACTAGTCTTATACTAGGCATGGCACATAGTTAATGCCAGGATACAGAAGGCAGAGGAAAGATGATCCCTGTGTTTGAAGCCAGTCTGGTCTACATAGCATGCTGCAGGATTGTCATGACTGTATGTCTCAAACAAAAACCAAGTCTGGTCTTACTGTTCAATGCCATTTAAACCTGCTGTTTTATACTTTAGAAAAAGAATGAAAATTAAAAAAAAAACATATAGAACTATGGAATAACATGATTAAAAAAGTTTGATAGAAATTAATCTAATGGCACTCTGCAGCATAAAGAGGTAGAAGAAATATGCCTAGATGCATATTTATTGACTATTAAGATTATCTATACACAAATTGTCTTTGTAGAAATATTTTGTCCTAGGTCTGTGACTTAGAGAATTATGAGAAAAGATATTTAAAGAAAACATGGTAGATAACTAACCAATATATTTCTTTCAGTTGTTTATAAACTTGAAATAGAAAGAACTGTGTGGTCCTTGATAAGAATCTACTGTGGTAGCTATCTTCTGATTGAATTCCTTTTTCTACTGAGCATCAACACAAATGGTTGGAGACAAGCTGGAGTAAATCATTTCCTCACCTTTTAACTTAATTCAAGAAACAATTTGTCTCATCATCATCCCTTTGAGGTAGTACAGCACAGAGTCTTGTGAACATGTCCTCGCTAAAAGAATGGCCAGCTCACTGGGAGTCTCCTGAGTGTTCTCCGCTCTCACAGAGCATCTGACTTACTGGGACTCCATAGATGTACTCCACTCTGAGTGACTGAATGCAAGGGTGTTCATGAATAACCTGATCAGTGCTCAAGTCAACCTCCCACTAGAGGATTATTGAACTGTGCATCATTTTTTATATATTTGTTTATTAAAGGCTATTCTGTGTAATGATAATGAGGAACTTTCTCTCTTTTGTCTTCCCTCTGCTTTACAGATTGCTGAATTCCTGGTGATATTATGGTTCCTGAGTCTTCTGCCGTGCTTCTTTTCTCCAATTAGTATCATCCCAATATATGTGTATTCACTTGCACATTATGGGTTTATGCACTTCTTTCTTATCAACCCCCCAAAAAACTTTCTACTATAAATCCAGATTTTGGTTGTTTAAACTTCTGGTAAGTCTAGAAGGCATGCACAATATTTTGAGCATAGTACATTAGCATTGACTTCCTCAAATGCCTCACTGGACTGTTGGATTGCACAGCCTTAGAGGCAGGATTCACATTGGGACAAGGGAATAGTGCCCAGATTCAGGAGTAAGTGCTTTTGTTGGATACCAGATATACTTGAACATTTATAACATGGAAGTCAGATAGTGAATTGATTGTATATATTATAATTAATTAACCAGTGTGGTAAAATATAGCACTTTTTTTTTCTAAAGAAAAGAGAGTCAGGCAGAGTGTTATTGTGTAATCCCTTACTTAGAATTTGAAGGTAGAAGGATCAGAAGTCCAAGGCTACTTTATACTGCATTTACCTCAGTATTCTCTTAGATTTCCTCTAACTATAAATCCCTATGAAGTGTTTATTTTTGTCTAAAACATATATGTGAGTGCCTACATATATGTATATGTATGGGTACCACATATGTGGTTGGAATTCATGAAAGCCTAATGAGTGTGTCTGATCCCTGAAGGTTGAGTTGTAGACAGTGGTGAACCAAGCATGGGTGATGGGAACTAAGCTCCTTTCTCCACAAAATCAGCAGTACATAACTATAGAGCCACTGATCTAGCATTTCTATAAACTTATTTCTAAATGACGGTTTTGGAAGATTCAGAAAGCTTACTGTGATGATGTTGCAATAGCAGGATGGTATAGATGCGTACTTTGTGAGCAGTGCCTCGGTGAGTCCTTTTTTTTTTTTTGAGTAGGAAGCCATCATTTCATGCATAATTACTTTCTCTGATGAGTAGATGATCCCTGTTGAATGGATGTGTATCTAGGTCTGAACTGTGTGATGATAAATTTAGACTGATTGGTTGAATAGGCTGGAGTGAGGTATAAAAAGGATTAACACACTAGTAAACGTCTTCTTTGAAGAAGTGATTTGTTGCTTTTATGATATCATTACTAAAACAGAAGTGTTATAGGGTATAGGTCATTTAAAATCAGTTCGACTATTTACTCAAACTTCATTTATAAAATTATTCCCTAAAATGTATGTCAGAGTATTAACTTAATGTTTTCACCATAGTTTTATTTATTGAAAATGTTTGTAAAATTTTGTCCTAAAATAAATATCTTATTTCCCTTTTTTTCTCCTTTATTTTTACTGAAAAATACTTGGTCTTAAAAATAAAGATTGCTCAACATTTATATTCATAGTTGTATCAGAATCTTTATAATTGACTTATGCTACCTTCTTTCCCCCCCAAAAAAATTAAGAAATTTAAGTACTATCTTTCTGCAAAGTTACTGTGTCAAATATAGTGCATTCTATTTATACTAAGGAAGTCTTTTGTCCTCTATCCTATCATTTTTTGTCCCAACTAGGAATCCAACTAGATAGCACAAAGTCCCAGACTTTCCAATAGTAACATTACCTCATTCTTCTAGTAAGCTAACTAAAGTTTTAAAATAGAGTCCTTAGTTATATCATTAGCGATCAATTTGTTTGGTTTTGTTTATTTTTGTTGCTGCTGCTGCTGTTGTTGTTATTTTTCAAGGCACGTATTTCAGTGTGGCCCTGTTTGTCTGAGACCAGGATCTACAGAACAGGCTAATCTTGAACTCACCCAGATCTGCTGCCTCTGACTCTAAAGGCATGTGCAAAGAGTGCCTGGGCACAGATCAGGTTTTACCAATTTTTTGAGTAAAATTGTGTGTGCATGGACATGAACTCAAGGGACCTGGAGAGTGTTCAGTGGTTATCAGCACAGGCTGAGGATCATAGAATCAAAATATATCGGCTCCAGAGACCAGTGTCTCAAAACTTGTCATTATTGTTTCCATAGCTAATTCAAACCTTATCTGTTATAGATGATATTCAAGATTGATTCATATTATATAGTCATGTATCCCTCTGAAGAGAAATGTTTATAGAATAAAGAGAAAGAACCAACCACATCTGAGGGCAAGCCTGCCATAGTTTCCCTGGTTGAATGTGTCTACTAAATAAAAAAAAAAAAAGGATACATCCAGAGAGCTAGGAATTTAAGCTCATTTTCAGAATTACTATAGTGTTAGAGGAATGCAATATTATCTATAAATTTTCTTCTGTATGATAAAGAAAAGGGAGACTAAGAGGATAAAGTTAAAAGCTCTCTCTATCCATTCTCCTCCACGCAGGTACCACTGGGTCCCCTGCACAACAAACAGTATCTGGTTCTCCTCTGCAATGACAGGAATTTTTTTTATAATTATAACAGGTTTAAAGAGAACCAGTCAAGTTGAATTTGTGTTAATGCGAATAACAAAGGACTATCTTAGGAAATACTATGAGAAAGTTTACCGTGCTGTTACACACTATGATCCTGGCCTTACTTAGTAAAGGCAGGAGAATTACAAGTTAGAGGCCAGCCTGGGGTACATAGTGCAGCCTGTCTCAATCTACTCCCCTTAAGAGAATTGTTATAAGAATTGAGCTATACCCATTTATAAACTCTAAGAATATATATTGCATGAGTTAGTTGCTTAACAACACATTTATCATTATTTTCAGAATAGTTGTCAGAGGTGACTTTTGTGGAAATGTTAAGGCCAACACAGTCATTACCATTACATTAGTGAAATCAATATTATATAGTCTGTGGGTGCAGTCAAGTGGTAGAGTGCATGCCTCATATGCGTAAGATCCTGGGCTTGAAATCCAATGCTCTAAGAGTGTCATTTAGGTTAGAGAATGCAACAGGCCTCAGATGATCACACTCCCTGCCTGTTTTTCTCTCCCTGATTTTGTGAGACAGGGTTTTTCTGTGCAGCTGTCCTAGAACTCACATTGTAGACCAGGCTGGATAACAATTCAGTGATCTGCATGCCTCTTCTTCCATCTTTTGGAATTAAAGGCATGAGCCACCACTGTCTGTCCCTTCCTGTCTTTTATAGGCAAAGAAGAACTTTGTAGTCAGCCAAGTGTACCCTGTCCAACAAATGATTTGTAGTCCAACACCGGGTTGCCTCTTGTGCTTACATCACTTATTTTTCTTACTCCGTAGCACAGGCTAGCCTCAAACTTGTTGCACTGCTGCCTCAGCCTTCTAAGTGAAGGCCTACAGGAACGAACCACTATGGCTAGCATATTCTCCCTCCACTTGGTTTCTTCTTTCCCCAAGAACAACTACACACTCATCCACTGTTTACCTTCCGATTTTGAATTCAACTCCTTCCTACTTTACTGGGTTACACACCCTCGTTGTCTGGGCTTAGTGTACGTGTGTTATTTATTGGTTTCCTTTGTAACAGCAGTCATTCTGAATGGTCAGCCTTGCAGTAGAGAACTGATTCTATGTTTTCTCATTTTTTTTCCTTTCTTTTTCTCATTTTTGAGTATTTACTGCTGCCTTTCATAAGGTAAGCTTTGCCAATTTCTGGATGGCCGATCAGCTGAACAGCCTGTCAGTGATTCACTTGGACATGGAATATATGATCTGCTTTTACAATTTGAACTTAAATGGGATGAGAGTAAGGGCCTGTTGCCAAATGATCCGCAAGATATAGTATGATTTTGTATTCACACTAGTGAATGCCAGCATAAACAAAGAACTGTTGGGAATGATAACTACGACAGTGAATGTCATGATGAAAACTCATCCAATAGCATTACACACGGAATTAAATGTGCTTGGCACCCTGTTAGCAATCTCCTTATCTGAAATCATTTATTTGGCATTTAAGTTGTGTTAGGATTTTAGTCAACCTATTGCCAAAACATTTACAACTTACATTTAAAGAATTCTGCAGTTATATCTCAATGTTCATATGTGTTGGTAGCTGTATCACAACTGCTTGAGTGCCAGCAGCTTGTCCTAATAGAAATGCTCAGGATGCCATTGTAGGAGCCAGTGGTCCAAGTACTGATTGCTTAGAATCAGGTCGAATGCCTGAGAAAGAACATCCTGGTCAGTTCCGAAGTCTTGACCTTCTTCTGGCTCTTTACCCATGCTTAGATGACACCAAGTTAATTTAGTTAGGAAGTTTGCATTAATTACAAAGATCTAAATGTAGAGAGACCTAGCATGTACTCACAAAAGATAATGATAAATTGGGTATGGCAGGCCACCACTCACCTGCAATCCCAGCACTGAGGAGGCTGAACCCATAGGATGGCCAGTCATCCTGGGGTGCATAAATGAAATCCTGTCCACAAAACAAAAACTACTGCAGAGCAGCAATAAAAAACAATAATGAGCCATAAGCGTTCTATGATTATGAGGAGGCCATAGAGCGTGTGCTCTGGGTGTATGTTTATAGTAACTTGCCACTTACAAAGCTGTCTCAGTACCCGTAATATTTCTACATTTTCCTATGTTTAAAGTCATAGAACAAAGCATGTGTATTTCTTCCTTTTATTCATAGACTCTTTTCCTATAGTTTTATTACACTTGAAAAAAGTACAAAATTGTTTGTGTTGGTTCTAGGATATTCAGAAATCACAAAAAGAATTGCCCAGTAGTCACCTCAGCTTCTCTCGTTTTCTCAGCCACTAAAGAGGTTGTGCAAGTAGTGTCTGCATAGGAGAAAGTGACTGTGAACCCACGGGTTAGGGTTTTATGGATATGCTGATGGGTAGTTGTACTGTGTGACTAAATGGTATGAACAGTTAATTTATTTGAATTGCAATATTGTTTTCGTTCTTCTTTGAAATCTTCACAGAACCAGAATTTTGCAGCAGAAATACATACAGAGTGCGAGCCACTGTTCCGTGCATTCCTGCTCGGCTTCGCTTCATCCAGTGCCTGTGCTGGTACCGTGACACAAGAAGAGCCTTTCCTCTTCCAGTAAATGCTGCCTGGCAAATACTCTACGACTTTCTTCACCCTGACATTTCCAGCCCTTTACAATACTCACAAAGGTAGGCTGAGGTCTCCCATCTGAGCCCTTACTACTGCATTCTGTTGCCCTGGGCTCTGCCGTCACTGCTGCTGGTTGTGCTGAGGCTTCAGAACCCGGACATCTCACTTTAGCCTTGAATATAGTTTTAATCTCATTTCAATTAACAGTTATTATCACTAAGATTTTCAGTCAATTGGTAAGAATTGTGATGCTGTTTCAATCCTGTCTGTTGCTCAGTGGCTTTAACCTATGGGTGCCTTGGGTTTTAATTTAGTGGTTTAGAGTGTTTTTTTTTCTGTTTGTTTTTGAGGATTTTTTGTTGTTTTTCCTTGAGGGGGTTGGGGAGGTTGAAATTTCCTTGTTTATTAGTGAGGTTAAGAAATGGTTAGGTGCACAAGAATCCCTCTTCCAACCAAGTATTTAATATTTAAGTATTTTCTTTGATGAACATGTAAGGATTGTTTACAGACCATTTAACTACAAATTGAGTTCTCTGATTGCTTCAGTTTCTCATTTCCATGGCATCCTGCTATGACTTGCTCCTGATCTTCTGTTGGGAATAGAAAAAAAAAAGTCTTTTAAGTTTAGAACCAAATGCAGACACTCATTTTGAATTTTTACCATTTCCCATGAACTGTCAGTGATTTTCCATCCTTGCACTAAAATGTATTCCTTCTTTGTCTGCTGAGTAGAGAGCATCAGCCCACACCTTACAAAGTGCAAAGAGCTTTGACTAATGCAGTTTAGTAAAGAGCTTTTTAAATACGCACGTAAATTGTTCTCAGTAAACTTTTATGTGCGGCTCTATTGGGAGATATATTCAGAAGTACAAAACTACTGTTGCTGTAATATGTATCTGATGCCATGTCAGATGAGGTCACTGTTAGTACCGTGATAATGGTGTCCCTGAACTTTCACAGTATGACATAGGGTCTGTGCTAGAATAGTATTGATAAATGTAGCCATTCTTGTTAAGTGTTAGAATTTAATTGAGTACCTCAGTGAAGGAAAAACATCCACAGGAATTCCATAATTTTAGTTCTTGCTAAGGAATGCAAGTACTCAATACCAGTATGCACCTTGATTTATAGATTTGTCAGTTGATTTGGAGAAAAGATGCGATATGGGTTCTTTTACTAAATTATCAGAAACATCTGCCTCCTGTCTTAGATATAAATGAGTGCTGGGATAGATTATACCAGAAATATATTTATTAGGAAGTTAAAATTGCTGGAAGGTACTATTGACACAAAATACAGCACTTACCTCAGGAAATAAGGAATAGTTAATTCTTTTTTTGTTGTTGTTGTTTTATTTTTCTGAAAAAGTTTTATTGGATATTTTTATTTACATTTCAAATGTTATCCCATTTCCTCATTTCCCATTCATAAGCCCCTATCCCATCACCCCTCCCCCTACTTCGATGAGGGTATTCCCCTTCCCCAACTGCCTACCCATTTCTGCTTCCCCACCCTGGCATTTCCCTACAATGGGGGGGTCCAGTCATGGTAGGACCAAGTGTTTCTCCTCCCATTGGTTCCCAACAAGTCCATCCGCTGCTAATGAATGCTCTCTCTGGTTTCTTTTTGGAGGTACTCAGAGCTATGAGTTTTCCTCTTAGCACTGCTTTCATTGTGTCCCATAAGTTTGGGTATATTGTGTCTTCATTTTTATTAATTTCAAAAAAGTCTTTAATTTCTTTATTGACCAATTTATTACTGAGTAGACCATTGTTCAACTTCCATGTGTATGTGGTCATTTTGTTGTTTTTATTTTTATTGAAGACCAGACTTAGTACATGGTGATCTGATAGGATGCATGGGATTATTTCAATCTTATTGTTGCTGTTGATACCTGCTTTGTGACTGCTTATAAGGTCCATTTTGGAGAAGTACTTTGAGGTGCTGAGAAGAAAGTATATTCTTTTTTTTTTTTTAGTTTTTTTTTTTAATTAACTTGAGTATTTCTTATATACATTTCAAGTGTTATTCCCTTTCCCGGTTTCCGGGCAAAATCCCCCTCCCGCCTCCCCTTCCTTATGGGTGTTCCCCTCCCAACCCTCCCCCCATTGCCGCCCTCCCCCCATAGTCTAGTTCACTGGGGGTTCAGTCTTAGCAGGACCCAGGGCTTCCCCTTCCACTGGTGCTCTTACTAGGATATTCATTGCTACCTATGGGGTCAGAGTCCAGGGTCAGTGCATGTATAGTCTTTAGGTAGTGACTTAGTCCCTGGAAGCTCTGGTTGCTTGACATTGTTGTACTTTTGGGGTCTCGAGCCCCTTCAAGCTCTTCCAGTTCTTTCTCTGATTCCTTCAACGGGGGACCTATTCTCAGTTCAGTGTTTTGCTGCTGGCATTCGCCTCTGTATTTGCTGTATTCTGGCTGTGTCTCTCAGGAGCGATCTACATCCGGCTCCTGTCGGTCTGCACTTCTTTGCTTCATCCATCTTGTCTAATTGGGTGGCTGTATATGTATGGTCCACATGTGGGGCAGGCTCTGAATGGGTGTTCCTTCAGTCTCTGTTTTAATCTTTGCCTCTCCCTTCCCTGCCAAGGGTATTCTTTTTCCTCATTTAAAGAAGGAGTGAAGCATTCACATTTTGATCATCCTTCTTGAGTTTCGTTTGTTCTAGGGATCTAGGGTAATTCAAGCATTTAAGCTAATAGCCACTTATCAATGAGTGCATACCATGTATGTCTTTCTGTGATTGGGTTATCTCACTCAGGATGATATTTTCCAGTTCCAACCATTTGCCTACGAATTTCATAAAGTCGTTGTTTTTGATAGCTGAGTAATATTCCATTGTGTAGATGTACCACATTTTCTGTATCCATTCCTCTGTTGAAGGGCATCTGGGTTCTTTCCATTTTCTGGCTATTATAAATAAGGCTGCGATGAACATAGTGGAGCACGTGTCTCTTTTATATGTTGAGGCATCTTTTGTGTATATGCCCAAGAGAGGTATAGCTGGATCCTCAGGCAGTTCAATGTCCAATTTTCTGAGGAACCTCCAGACTGATTTCCAGAATGGTTTTACCAGTCTGCAATCCCACCAACAATGGAGGAGTGTTCCTCTTTCTCCACATCCTCACCAGCATCTGCTGTCACCTGAGTTTTTGATCTTAGCCATTCTCACTGGTGTTGAGGCAAACCTAAGTGCTAGTAGCCTGGGAGCACAGACTCAGGTTATAACCACTGGAGGTGATCACATAATATTTTATTTGATACAAAACAAAGAGAAACATAAATAAGTTCATTTATCACATTGATGATCACTGACAATAAGCAGGATACAGCAAAACAGGTGGAATCTGTATAGATCTAGGATGTCTGATCACATGTTTAGGTTGCAGATTGGTTAGTCCTGGTGCCCTGCTAAGCATACATTTTAGAGCCATAGAGAATTTGGTCCCCAACATCCATGTAAAGGCTGTGAAAGGCAGCAAACACCTATAACTCCAGCTCTGGGGAGATAGACACTGTGACTTGCTTGCCACTCCTATTATGGTATCATTGAGCTGCAGATTCAATCAGAGACCTTGTCACAAAAAGTAGGGTGGAGAATGCCTGGGAAGACACTGATGCCAAGCTTCCCAAACACAGAGAACACATTTGACAGATTTGGATAGTCACAGGCACATTCAGATAAAGGAGTGAACAGTGAGTGACTTTCAAAGGGAAAGTCTAAGGTAGTCTGGTTAGGTTCTTCACACCATCTTCAATCACGAAGCTCGTTATTGAGACTCAGCCTTGAGGAACTTATGTTTACATAAAGACCTTTAACAACACAAAAGGATTACAAGTCCAAGCCTGTCTTATTTACAGAGTGAGTTCAGGCCAACCTGGCCGCATAATAAAATCCTGTCCCAAAATAAGTAATATATAGCTTACCTCTAATTCATAGAACTCTGTGGTCTGTCCTTAGCACGATGTAAGACGAATTACAAAGAAGGTTGGGATGAGCCAGTAAAAATGGCTTCACAAGTAAAGGCACCTGAAGCAAAACTTGACAGACTGAGTTCAGTCCCTGGGGACGATGGTAGAGAAAAAGAACTACCTCCATCAGGTTGTTGTCTGACCTCTGTGTTTGAACAGTTGGACTATGAGGAAATGGATGCTTTGTCCCCAGTATCACAGGGGGCTGGGGAATGTGAACAGAACTTTGAGCCAACATAATTTATCTATACATGAAGCAGTCCTGTACTAGTAAATACATATATTTCCTATTCAAGTATAGTTTAAATTGGTACAGTTTTACATTGATATATTTGATGCATTGATGACTTATCTGTTATATATATATATATATATATATATATATATATATATATATATATTAAATTATATTCTTTTCTCAAAAACAAAAAAATATCAGATTACATTATTCTTTCATTACAAGGTACTAAGAGAAGTTTCCTTACATCTGATTTAAAATTATAGAGGTTTGTTTAACTGTATATACTAAGGAATGGTTAAAGTGGTAAATTTATGGAGGTTTAAAACCACATATTTTTGAAACGCTTCTATTATACTATTTTGTGTAAGCAGTGATCAGTAAAACCCTTAGCACCAAACTCTCACACAGCTTGCTAGGCCACAAATAAAAGTTGACATTCAGAGGACATGCAGGTGAGAAGGACCGTGAAGGTCTGATCCTCCTGCCATAACCATTCAAGTTCTGGGATTACAGAAGTGAGTAACCCTGCCTGGCTCCTTATTTTTATTTTGTGATACCAGGCTCGTTCTCAGGGGTCTGAGTGTGAAGTGCCATGTCGTCACTGTGCCATGGGGCTCATTCAGCCCCACCATGCAGTGTAAGAGGTAATTCTGCTTCCTTCTTCTGTTTCCCTTGTCCCAATTGTCATGGCTGTGTTTGTCTTAAACATTGCTACATCTTTTACTTCACATAATCATTGTAAGAATTGTCCTGAAATCATGGTATAGACTTTATAGGTGTACTTGCTGCATGAATGCCCTGGAGAGAAAAATGGTGTGGCCATTTATTAATTTCATTTATCATATCCCTAAAGTTTTAAATAGATTTTAATATTGCTACATATTGGATACATGAATAATTTTTGTACCAAAAAGTCTAGAACTTGGCATGGCAAAATTTTGACGTTGAATCGTGTTCAGGTTTCATTTTCTTCCTTCTTTTCTTCCTTCCTTCCTTCCTTCCTTCCTTCCTTCCTTCCTTCCTCCCTCCCTTCCTTCCTTCCTTCCCTTTTTTCTTTCTTTAAGATTGGGTCTCATGTCAGGTGGTAACAGTGCATCCCTTTAATCCCAGCAGAGGCAGGTAGATCTTTGAGTTTGAGTCCACCCTTGTCTATAGGGAAAATTCCGGGATAGCCAGAGTTACGCAGAAAAGCCCTGTCTCGAGGGAGAAAACAAAAAACAGAACAGAACAGAACAAAACAAAACAAAATGTGCAAGTCTCAAATAAAAATTAAAAAAAGACAGGGCTAGGCCACACATAGGTCTTACTAGCTTCAAATTCATTATGAAGCAAGCATGACTTTGAACTTCTGACTCCCTTCCTTCTATTTCCCTCTTAAGTGCTGGGATTAGAGGAATGTGCAACAACAACATAACCAGTTTTATATGCTGATGGACATCAAACTCAGGGCTTCAGTTTGCTAGGCAGACGTCCTACCGGTTGAGCCATTGCCCCAGCCCTAGTTAGGTTACTTTATTGGACAGTGTCCTAAAAAACAAAGTCTTTAAAAATAATTACTGAGACAAAAGAATCTAGTCAAAATTACTAATTATCTAGATACTGATCTATTGAGGCTGTTGCAAAAGAAACATTTGTGAGGAAAAAAGAGTAAAAGACCATGACATGACCTTGTTTATACTCTGATGTGATTCTTTCAAAGAACTAGTCTGCCTGGGTTACCATAGTAACAGCACTGTACTAAGTGAACTTTGAAAATTGTTACAGTGCTTGTTTTTTTTTTTTTTTTGTTTTGTTTTGTTTTGTTTTTGCTGCCTGATTTGTTAAGATGGAGGATTATGCATTAACTCTGCACCTAAAATCATTGTAGGTGAGGATTTAGGTAAGCTATTTAGGAATATTAATCATGATAATATTTATTTGATCTCTTTTGTTACATTAAAAAAGAAACATTTGAAATAAGTTATTTGCTGTCATTGATTTTTGGAGACAAAAGAATTCAACTAGCAGCCAATCTCTGTTCAAAGATTCATATTTCATTCATGATCACATTTGAAACAACTCCAAGTGTTTTCTTGGAAATTTGGATTGAAAAATGAGGGAATTATTTTAATTAGGTTCTCATTTCCTTAAGATTTCTTTGCTTTGGAAAGAAAGGTATTTGGGAAATATAGGAGCAGAAAGATGTAACACTATTGATTCTAGCAAATTGTAAGGAGAGAGTATTTCATTAGATTGTATGGCATTTGTAGGTTATTTTTTTCAGAGCTGAAGACTGAAACCAGGTCTTGTGCTTGCTAAGCAAGCAGTCTACCACTGAGCTAAATCCCCAACTCCAACTTCAGACGTTTTGTAATTCACATAATATCCTAGTGGAATTAGAACCTTACTGTTCACATACATAATAGGGATTGTTGGCAGGTGAGTGTGGGGGAATTACATGTCATGTTTCCTCAGACTTCTTTGGTTGAGGTAGGATTAGCTATTACATTTTTGAAGGAGACCCTATGTAGAGCTCACTCATATCCATGTTATTGGTGCCCAGTTCTTGTCTGGGTATCTTTGTGCACTCTGAAGGCTGATGCTCTCAGAGAGGTTTTCTCGGCTCCAGTCTGGACCTCTGCAGAAGTAGCTGCTTTATTATTCTGAGTAAGCACACATAGTCCTGAAGTGCTGCTTCTCTGGGGTTCAGCCAGTTGCTCCTCTTTTGCTGCCCTGAATAATAGACTTGTCATCCACATTTTAATCTGCTTATACTATAATAAAAATGGTAAGTTTGGCTTTTAATTTTCTAGGTAAATTTTTGTTCTATTAACGTTAAAAGATATATGTGGTATTAGCAAAAAAAAACAAAAACTCATTTGGATAAATGTTCTCATTTTTGCCTTACTATTGAAGGTAGCTCAAAACATTATCTCTTTTGGAAGTTATTACACTCTTTTGTGATGCCCTCACATGGGAAGAAACTGATTTACAATCTGTCTCAAAAAATTGGCTAAAGACCTGTGGATTCCAGGAAACTAAAATATAAATATACTCGGATTTTCCTAATTAGTAATTGCCATTTTTCTGCTGTTATTATGCTGATTTAAAAAAAAAAGTATAGTTGTTTTTACATATAAATCATGTATACATAAATTATGTCTCTATATAATATTAAGTATAGCTTTGAAAAAATTTAAACCTTTATCTTCTTCTTCACTGAAGACTTGTAAAAAGTAACAACTGTGTTGACACCTAAATTTTGTTTTGATTCTTTTCTCTTGTCACATTGATTTTCTTAATTGTTCTTATAATAAAAACAACATTTCAACTGGGTAGTGGTGGCACATACCTTTAATTCCCACACTTGGGAGGCAGAGGCACACTGATCTTTGTGAGTTCTAGGCCTGGTCAGGATAATCAAGGCTTTACAGAGAAACCCTGTCTCAAAAAATAAAAACAAAAAGAATAACAAAAAAACAAAAAACAAAATAAACTAAACAAAACAACCACAAAAAAACAGCAATTTAAATATAAGTTATATAGCTTTGTAATACTCATACAAATAGTTTAAAGATTGTAAAGTTATCTATAATATTTTATTGTTCAGAAGTTGTAAGATTTTTGAGTCTTGAAGGAAACAAAGTGATTGTTATTTGAATTTAACTTATACAACAATGTCTGATTAGAGAGAAAGTTGAGACTTGGTAGAATTCTAAATTTTCATTTTAATCTGTACATGTGACTTCATATTGATGCTATCAGTGAAAACAATGAATTTATTACATTGACATATTTTAGCTGGAAAAGAAAAGGCAGAAGAAATGAGCAGACAAATAGACAATAAATCCTCATTTCTACTATATCGTATTTTGGGAGCAGACAAGACTATATACGAGTCTCTTCAAAGTATTTTATAGTACACCATAGTAAGAATACTCATCAGCTGTTGTTGCCACATATAAATGCACCCAAAATTTTGTAAATTAAATAATTGTAAATTGTTCTTGCTGGAAACACTTTGGGTCAGCTGGAAATTCACTGGAGTAGGTTGAACTCATCCAGTAGAACTGCTTCTGCCCTGTTTTATTTGTGCTTAGCTCTTACCTTTCAATTGGGAGTGGGGTTGTTTCATGGGTGTTAATTCTAGAGCCCCACCCCATGAAGCAAGCCTTGGGAAGGGAATCTCCTCTGAGGAAAGCAAGTCCTAAGGCACAAATACTTTTAAAGCATCTTTTCTTGCTGTTTAAGAAATCCTACAGCAGGACCAAAGGAAGCCTGCCCTGCCTAATGCAAAAGCGATCACCAAACCCAGCATCAGTGAGGCAAAGAACACTCTTGCCTTGGGTATGGAGAGCTGAAAGGAATGATATTTCAGCTGCAGCCTGACCTCTACATGGAAAACATTCCAAATTGACTCCTTAATTGGCAAGGTCTTAACCATAATTTTGCAGAATAAACACATTAGCAGTGTTTCCATTCACTAGTAGCAGAATAATGGAAGTTAAGATAATATCTGCTGGGTGATGATGCCACTGCCAGTAAAGTTACAGGGTGGTGATCATTTATTCTCAGGCAGTTGTTATTTTGAAAAATATGTCTTCTATGCAGGTGTGGTAGTTCATGCCTTTAGTCCCAGCACTTAAGTGGCAGAGGCAGTCACATCTCTGAGATGGAGGCCAGCAAGGTCTACAGAGCGAGTTTGACACAGAGAAACCCTGTCTCGAAAAACCAAAATATATATATTTCTATCTAGTAAATTCCTTTCCATAACTAGAATAGGAAGAGAACTTGGGGAAAGCTAAGACATGCTTATGGCATTCTACAGTAAGAAAATGAAAGCATGTAACAAGTTTACAGTAGATTTAGCAGCTGCAGGACATGAAACATTACATGGTAGCCTGACAAAGGATAATTCCATCACCTGGAGGAGTAGGCCAACCAGCCCTACTTGGGAAGTTTAAGGGTAAGAGAGGCCCTATCTCAGGGGGTAAATGAAGATGGATGTCCCTGATCAAAGACCACTAACATTGTCCTCTGGCCCCTATGCCCACAGAAGACAGACTGTGCCCATGGCTAGACATTACTGGAAGTATTTAAATGTACTAATAGCAGCCCTGTATACGAAAAGCAGAGCTAGGCAGGTCTAAAGGTGGCATTTTATTGAGAAACATTGCAATTGTGGAAAAGTGATTATTATTCTTCTGTGTTTGCAACTCGACTTACATCAGTAACAAAGAAATTAGGGCTTATAGCCAAGCAGTTAAGGAAAGGGAATTCCTAAAAGGAAACATTGGATTATAGACCCTGTCTAAGCCAACCTGGCAGATTCTTACTGAAGACAGGTGTAAGTGCTCCGATGTATGTTGGGTTTGCACAGTCTAGACTTACTTAGAAAGATGCTTGTTAGGACTAGGTGACTTCAAGGGCTTGTGATCATTTCTGTTGTACTAATATTCTTTGTAAGCTTGCCAAATGCCCTGAGTACTACCCAATGTCACAGTGTTAAAATCTAGGTAAACAATACAGAACCAATCAGCGTTTCCTCCTAACGTGGCCTTTAACAGGCAAAGTTTAATTTATCAATATTTCCTTGTATGAATGACTCTTTACCAAGGCCTTGATCTTAAGATTTCTTTTCTTTTCTTTCTTTTTATTTTTCTTCTTCTTTTTTTTTTAATCTCGGTCTTAACGTTTTTATTGGTGTCCTATTTTCTTGTTTTACAGGTAAGTCCATAATCTATTTTGATTGAATTTCCATGTAAGTTTTTAAATAGTCAAAGTTTCTGTTAGATCTCTGACTGTCAGTTTTGAGTAACACTAGTGTTATTGCAAAGAGCTGTCTCTGCTCTATTGAATGTCCGCTTTAAAAATCAATTAGGCATTTTGGTGGCAGTGGGGCCCATTCCCAGATTCTCCCTTTGTGTTTCTTTTTTGCCAATACTGGAAAATGTGTATTAAATCTCAATTTGGTAAGCAGATTCCCCCTGCCTTACTACTCGTTTCCAGGTTGTTTTGCCTCTTTTAATTTCTTTGCATTCTTTTCCTAGTTTTAGAATTATATTATATTTAGAATTATATATATATATATGTATATATATATGTATATATGTTTTTCCCATTTATTATTTTTTTAACTTAATACACTTTACATCCTGCCCACTGCCACTTCCTCATCACCCCTCCCACATTCCTTCTCTGAATTCCCCAATCCCTTCTCCTCTGACAAGTAGGGTTCCTCCTGGATTTCCCCCTACCCTTACACGTCAAGTGTCTAAAAGGCTAGGCATATCCACTGCCCCTGAAACCAGACATGGGAGCCCTGTAGAACACATCCCACATGCAGGCTACAGCTTTTGGGAACACCCACCCCAAGTTATTCAGGACTGACATGAAATCCAGGCTGCATTTGTGCAGAGAGGCCAAGGTCTAACCTGAGTATCTTCTTTCATTGGTGGTTCAGTCTGTGGGAGCTTCAAAGATCCAAGTTAGTTGCTTCTGTTGGTCTTTTTATGGTGTGCCAGTACCCTCTTGGTCACCAAATCCTTCCTTCTAATTCTTACATAAGAGTCCTCAAGTTCTGCCTGCTGTTTGTCTGTGGGTACCTACGTATGTCTGAGTCAGCTGCTCGTTGGAGCCTCTCTGGAGACAGCCATGCTAGATTCCTGTCTGTAAGCATAACAGAGCATCATGAATGGTGTTAGGGATTAGTGTTTGCCCATGGGATGCATCTCTAGTTGGGCCAGTTATTGGTTGGCCATTCTCTAAGTACTTGATTCATCCCCTGTCCCTGCATTTCTTGAAGACAGGAAAGATTTTGGGTCAAGTTTCTTGGATGGGATGATGTCTCTGTTGTTCCACTGAGGTTCCTGCCTTGGCTACAGGAGGTGGCCTCTTTGGGTACCATATCCCCAATGCTGTGAGTCACAGCTAAGGATGCTTCCATTGATCTTGGGGACCTCCCTTATCCCAGGTCTTTCTCATCTTAGAGTTGCCCACATCTACCCCTGTCAATTGCAGTTTTCCACTCATTGTCCTGTCCTTTTGGCCATCCCTCCTTCTCCTCTCCACACCTGTTCCTGAATTCCCCCCCATTTCCCTTCTCATCCCCTCTTCCACCCAGTTCCCTCCCTCCATCTGACTCTAATGACATTTTTCTTCCCCCTCTATGTGAGTTTCAAGCATTCTCCATTGTCCCTTGCTTCTTTTGGTCTGTGGAATCTACCATGAGTATCCTGTATTTTATGGCTAATATCATTTATTAGTGAATACATACCAGGCATGTTGTTTTGGGATTGGGATACATCAATCAGGATGATACTCTCCACCCATTTTCCTGCAAAATTCATGATGTCTTTTTTTTTAAATAATTGAATAGTATTCCATTCTGTAGATGTACCACATCTTCTGTATCCATTCCTCAGCTGAGGGTCATCTACGTTCTTTTAGCTTCTGACTATCATGAATAAAATTGAGCAAGTCTTTGTGGGATGTTGGAGAATCTTTTGTTTATATGCTCAGGAGTGGTATAGCTATGTCTTGAGTTAGAACTATTCCCATTTTTCTGAGAAACCTCCAAATGGCACTCCCAACAGCAATGGAGGAATGTTCCCATTATCCACATACCCACCAGCTGTGTTTTATTAATGTGAAGGTCAAGTCCAGGTCTCACACAGGCAGAGCGTTGCTCTACCACAGTACTGCTCCTTTAGCCTCTATGTATGGTTTAACATAATTTCCCTGAATTATCGTAGATATATTTTAATGGTACTCCATACTCCTAGGAATTCCTTTTCACTTTAAATGTCAAAGGGGATAAAGGAAGCATTCTGTGAGGTACAAAAGTGTGTAAATAGAATTGCTATTTCCCTTTTCCTCTTTTATTCTTAGTACTGGTTAGCCCCATTCTATTTCCAATTACGTAAGTGTACAAGTCTCCTGTAAACATAAGTTTGGGAAGTGACAGAGTCTGGATTCCAACTCAAATCTAAACCATTTATTTTTTTTACCTCCTGTCTCTAGGATTGTATTATCTTTAATTGTGAATGAAACTGAGAATGGTTGCTTTTCATACTCCAAGATGAAAATTGTCATAACCTAAGGAGTACCATGTGCAATCATATGTGCATATAAACTCACTGATGACCAGTGACAGAGCACCCATACTTCTGACAGATGAGAAAGTCGTGTCCTGTAACTAATGGACATTGAGAATATGGTCAGTCCAAGTGGATTTCATGCACTTAGCCGACCACAAATCATAGCTTTTGCACTGGGGAGAACCAGCTGCTGGAAGTCATGAACTCATGACCGCTGGAGCTGTGCCCACTATTGCTGCCTGTCATTATGAGAATGTCAAGCAGCATATAACTAGTCAGAATACAGGCTATAATTTCCTCTGAGGTCATACAGATTTACATTATTATATGTTGCAGATTTTCTGTCTATTCATTTCTCAGAGAACAGTAGTAATCTAAAAAATCAGTAGTTTGATCTGGGGGACTATAGGACAAAATCCATTTTTTTTTAGGTGAAAACCTTATGCATAATTCAGCTTATTCCAAAGCTTGGACTTTAAAACAATGTCTGCCCCATTTTACTTTTCATCTAAATTTGGGTTGAAAAGTGTTTATTATCATAGTGGGTGACTTTTGAGAGACTAGACACCCTTCACATGCAGACCCTTTAAGCACCCCTCAAAAAGAGATGGATTGCTATTTGGTGCTCTGGTTTCCTACCTTTCACTTCTCTCCCTTCTTATTTCACTTTCATTCCTATCATGGCTATGGCTCCGCAGCTCTTATGAAATTTATATTTATTTTAAACTCAATAGATGTCAGTTCTATAAATTAGTTCCATATATTATGCTTCAAATTTGGCATATGTGTAACAGAGAGACTCCTCTGGTAGTATAGCAATGATTTGATTTACTGTGATTCTTACCATTACTGAAGTGGACTAGCAGGGTAACCCAAGGAAGAATAAGGTGTAATTGCTTGACTAAAGTGGTGGTCGCATCCTTCCAGGACATCCTCTCAATACCAAAGAAGGAGGAGGACTTAAAGGAGGAATATTCTTTATTAGGGAAATAGGGAAGATAAAAAAATGAGACCAAAATGTAGCATGGGTGCATCATTGAAATCTGAGGTAAAATATTACCTAATCTGGAATAGTCTGTGAAGATATTTAAAAGCCAGTACATCTACATGTGTTTCTCCTACAAGTTTCATAGAATAAATGGGCTTAGAAAGAGGAAGCTGCTAACACCATCTTAACAATTGTATTATAAAGACAAGGAAAAAATATAGAAATACAGGAAGATTAGTATACTGTGTTTTGTTTCAGTATTAATTTACTTTCTTCTGACAACAATTTATATTTATTTCTTCAGTAACTAATAAAGAGCATCCGCTTTCAGTAATAAGACTTGATACTACTTATGCGCACTTGACTAACACCAGCGTGTGACTTACTGAATATATACCTGATATTCTGTGCAAGTCCTCACTTACTAGTAAGCTAGTTAATTTATTATTATTATTATTATTATTATTATTATTATTATTATTATATTTCTATTATGAGAAATGAAATAAAATATGTGGATTACATGACTTAACATACACATTTCATTTTAAAGGTTTCTAATTTATCATCAAATATCTTGTTTTTTAATCTCTATATTCATCTTATTTTTTAAATATTGAAGACTGGATTTCATTCCATTCCTGAAATTGCTTTATTTTTGCAAACCTTGGTAGATAAATTGTGAGTGGATTTTAATGACCCATGAAGCTTGCAATACCTACTACTTAGCTGACCTCTGAAAAAATTCAAACATACCTAGATAACAAATTATGTGTTAGACACATAGAATTCAAATTCAGTGTTCTAATATACATATTTAGACAAATATGCTTCTGAAGAAAATTCTTATGACTATTCAGGACTTTATTGCTGTGAAGAAACAATATCATCACAGCAATTCTCATAAAGAAAAACATTTAATTGGGGCTGGCTTACAGTTTCAGAAGTTTAATCCATTTTCATGGTGTGAAGCATGACAGAGTACAGGCAGACTGACACTGAGAAGGAGCTGAGAGGTCTACACCTTGACCCACTAGGAACATAAGGAAACTGTATATTACACTGGGCCTGGAATGAACATATTAGACCTAAAAGCCTGTCTCTTCCACCAAGGACACACCTCTTAATAGTGCCACTCTCTTTGGACCCAGGTTTCAGTCTGTTGGGCCAAACCTATTCAAATAACCACAGTGATTATAATTTAAACCTGAAGATTGTTTCCTATCCAAACAGAGCTTTTCTGTTCTGTTCTTTCTTTTCTTCCTCCTCTCCCTCCTTTTTCCTTCTTCCTCATCTTCCTCTATTTTCTTCTTTTTTTGATAGATCCAATTAGGATCACTTGCCCCTACCTCCTACTAACTGTCTAAAAAACACTAAGTAAGTGATATGCTGGTGTATATTTATTAAATAAACCAGCTCTGGTGTGGGAGTATAGATTGAGAACACTGGGTTGTAGTGTTTCTTGATTTCCATGATATAAATTTTTCCATCAGACCCAGTTTTTGCCACTGACTGTTGCATGTGGAGTTGAAAGAAGATGTGCAGTGGAGCAGCAATGCACAGTGATTCTGTCATGCATATAGAATGTATGCAACCTGGGAAGAGTAGAGAACAACACAGTTTACACCAGAAAGAAGTGATAAATTGTGAGTGTTTATTATTTTAACATATACCTAGGTGTAAGTTTATATGCCTTACCATTTAATAATGATTGTGTCAGCAAACAGTTATGTATCTTATGAGATAAGATATACTGAATCCAGTTGTTCTAGACCTGCAAGGTATCAGTTCTTTCTGACTGTGCAATTCTGGTGTCAGTAAATGTCTGAGCATTTATTTGACTAAAATAATGATCCTAAGGTCCAAGAAGGCATTCAGAAATCAAGGCCTATGTCTCTTCCAATGTTATTTCAAATGGTTACAAACTATCTTGTGTGTTGTCTTATGTCTTATAAACCCTATGTAAACAACAATTTTTTTCTTTTTTTCGGAGCTGGAGACCGAACCCAGGGCCTTGCACTTCCTAGTCAAGTGCTCTACCGCTGAACTAAATCCCCAACCCCAACAACAATTTTTAAACATAACACACTTTTATACCTTAAACCTTTTCAAAAATGTCTTCAGTCTTGAATGACATCACTTTATCCTCCTAGCATTCGCACTATTGAATATTTCTTTTTCTAGAAATATCACAAATGCTGCGGGCGTCCATTACCTTCTGTGGGAAACTCCCATTCTCCTTGATGTTTTTGCAGCTCTTTGTAGTTCATTTGAACTCAGCTTCACTTATGTAGCAAACGTCTGTTACTCAGCAAATTATCAGTTACCCTTGTATCATTCCATACTCAACTCATTAATAACTTTAAAATGATCTGTAAATACTTGTTTAATAGGACAAATTGTAGAGAATGCATGAGACAGTATGAGAAACTGACCAAAATTTAAAACTTTTTGAGGTTAGATGATGTGATCATTATTTTTCCTGGTGATGCAGAACCAGTTTATTGGATATCTAGCCATATCTTGAAACTGGAGAACATCATGGGGACTCAAGAAGTTACCAGAGGAGGATTTCAGAGAACAAATGGCACTCAAAACCAAAAAGTTCAAATTGTATAACTATGTTTACAAATTATTTTTATTCTGATTTGATGTGCTTTATTGTGTTCTCAGAATAAAGCAAAAAGTTTCCAGCATAAAGACAGATTAGCCTTTGTATGGGTGATGCCTCAGTTGGGGGAAGCGGGGAGCGAAAGGCATGGATCTCTGTAGCTTGAGGGAAGCTCGGCTCCATAAACATAAAGGGCAAGTAAGTGCCTCATCACAGCCTCTGTTGTGTTCTCAGCGCTTTCTCTGGAGTCCTCTGTGCTCCTGAAGGCTAAGCATTGATGATCCAGTGTGTGAAGGAGGCTCTAAAGTAAAAAACACCCCAGGTGCTCTTGGAGAGAAAGTGGTGCAGGATCTTCCTGTGGTTCTGCGTTGTTTTTTTCTCCCAATCTTTTACCCTAAGCTGTCACCTACTATTAGAAGTTTAAATTTCATGTTTAGACATCCAAAGAGTACACTGGAATGTTGCAGACCCCTAGTAAACATTTGTATAATTTTGTTTATGGTTAGTTCAATGATTGTAATGGCACATCAAAGAAGTCATATTTCTTATTAACCATTGTTTCACAATGATTCTTTTAAGGATGTTTATTTTAACAGTTTGATTTCTTTCTGGTGTTATGAAGAATCTACCTTTACTAAGGAACTATAATTCAATCTATTAATTTTTTCTTTCCTTTTGCTTTTCTCTCCTCTTTCTCCACAATGAGGTCACTCTGACACCATGGTGTTCTCTTACCTGCGGTCTTCTTTTGTATTATCAGTTCCTGCTATGCCCTCATCTGTGATCTCAAGATGGACTGGGGTCTCTTTGATAAGAATGCAGGAGAAAACACTTTCCTCTGGGAATAAATTATATACCCTCAAAAAGCATGTATGGAATATTCACAGTTATCTTAGATATATCTGCAGTTAGGTTATACAGCAGTACTGACACAGGTCTAGTTAACTAATATGATTACAAAACAATTATCCCAGATGCCAATCTAGTCCCCAAAACACCTTATCTTGTTTTTCTGCTGTGTAGTAAATGCAGTGGGACATTCGTTAGAAGTGAGTACCAACCCAATCAGAGTGGGAGAAAAATATATATGTTATATATTGTATATAATATATTTTATATATAATATAATATTTTATGATTTTCTGGTATATTAGAGTTACAGGACTATGAGATGCTGAATTTTAAATTAAAAGAAAAGATCCTTACACAGATGATTTAGTAAAGGTAAATGTGGTGATAAGATCTTGAAAACATTAAGCCAAGAACTGGGAATCTAGCTGTCTGTATTTAATCCCAGCTGTACAACAACTAGGCCATTCAGACAGAGAAGTCCACAGAAGATTATTAAAGTAAGGATGTTAGACTACATTAGCTCTTTATATTTTTATTGGCCTAAAGTTCTCTTTGTATAGCATAGATATATAGTTAATAATTTTTAAGATTTTTATATTTATTTCATGTATATGACTACATTGTAGCTGTCTTCAGACACAGCAGAAGAGGGCATCAGATCCCCTTACAGATGGTTGTGAGCCACCATGTGGTTGCTGGGATTTGAACTCAGGAACTCTTGAAGAGCAGTCAGTGTTTTTAACTGCTGAACCATCTCTCTAAGCCTGAGTTAATGTTTTGACCTATATCAAAATGTCACCATTATGTCAGATTTGTGTTTTGAAAAGTATGTGACTGTGGGGTGCTGGGTAGAGAAAGTTGCATGTGAGGACTGGAGCAGCATGCGTGAGCAGAATGCTGTATGCATAGGGGCCTCGGGTGAACCCTTGCAGGGAAGCAGTGATCCTGACATGTGAATTTAGGAAACATCACTGTTCATTGAATATACTTTTTATAATTCTAAAATAAAGGGAAACAAAGGGCAGGGCCAGGTGACAGCAGGCAGGCACAATCAGGCACAGGATGGAGATTTCAGTCCCTAGTACTGTTAAAAAGAAAGAAAGAAAGCAGGGTCAGGTAAAGCTGCTTCATATTCACCACATGTGTGCTTCTTATTACTCTTGTGCTGTTTGGTAAAAAATGGGACACATTTGTTTCCTGTGCTGACTGTGTAAGATCAGTGTTTCTATATGAATGTAGTTTGTTTTCTGTCATAGACTTCTCATTTATAGACTTCCATACAGTGAGATTGGCGAATAGATTCTGTCAGTCAGTTTCTTTATTATTACATATTTAATGCGATAGAAAATAAAGTTATACTTTCTTAAAATATAATTGCAAATTTTTAAGAAAAACGTGAAGAAGCCAGTGTGCAGTCCAGTTTACCTTCATTCTGAAATTCTGTTACAGTCCTCATTCAAATTCTGCCTGCCTCCTCTCAATGGGGAACCTAGGTTCGGTGTGTGTGTAATGAAACTGGGAAGGGGACCACGAAAGGGATAAAATAAGCTGTTAAGCCAGGAGGGCATGGGAGTGAACACCACATGTGACATGAAAATAGAAGAGCAGCCACTGTGTGGCAAGAAGAGGGGTTAGGGCTGGGGGGCAGGAATGAATCTGAAAAATTCAGAATGGAGATTGTGGAGATGCCATACCAAAAACTTTTGCTGATTTTTGCTGGCATAATTTTTTTATTTGAAAGCTAATTGTCAGCTCATTGATAATGTTTAATACTGAATAATCAAAACATTTACAGTTATGGAGTCAAATGGGATGGATAATTACAAAAGTTTGTCTCTAGGGAGTGGAAAAAGAAAGCAGTACAAGGGGAGTGATTGTAGGTTCTTAACTTTCTAGTGGTGATGAATACACTTGGTTAAAGTTAAAATAGGGTTGGAGGAATGGCTCAGGACCTAAGGAATCCTGCTGATCTTTGAGAGGAACTTGCTCAGTTCCTCGTACCCCATGACATCTCACAGCCATCTGCAATTCCAATGCCAGGAACTCATTCTCTTCTCCTAGCTTCTGAAGGGACAAGGTACACACAAGGTACACATATATACATGACAGCAAACACACACATCAAAGAAGAATACTTTTCAACAGTAAATTAAATAAATACTATAGCTTAGTACCTAGGAGTTCTATTTACCAAAATGACACAGCCGTGAAATACACTTTAAAGTGCTAATTTTGCTTAGTAATAAGTAAATTATATGTTCTGGGATCTGTTGGCAGTTGAATTCTTAAGAATCTTGGATAAACTGCATTAGCAGAATACTATGATCAGTGATGCTTCTCGAATCCAAACCTCGATTTATTTTTCAACATCAAAATAAAAGGCAACAGTTATGTGTGGGATGAAGAAATTACAGTCTGCACATTGTGTCTGACACTAATATCTGGGAGAGAGAAGTGTTTCTAGTTGAGGCTTCATCGTCTCAATCTTTCAATTAGTATTACTCTGACTACCATTCATTGACAGTGACTCTTTATATTTCTGGGTCAATACATGTGATTAGTAGGCAGTTCTCTTTTATATAACTTTTTTCATTTTCTCTCATTTTAACAATTTTTTTTGCTTCTTTAATTGTATATTTCTATATTTTCATTAAAAATGTTATGTACTTTTCTAGTTTCCGGTCCATAAGATCCCTAAGCAGTCCCCATCCAATTCTTCTATGACCAACCTTACTGCCCCTTGACATTCCCATAAACTGGGAGTTAATCCTAGGAATGAAACCAAAGGGCTTCTCCTTCCTTTGGTGCCCAACAAGGCCATCCTCTCCTACATAAACAGTTGGAGCACTAGGTCTGTCCATGTACATTCTTTGAATATTGGTTTAACCTGAAACTTCTGTTTCGTTGGCATTATTGTTCTCATGGTGTTGAACCCCCTTCAGTTCTTGTAATCCTTTCTCAAAATATAACAACAAAAGGTCCATTCTCAGTTGACTGGGTTGCCACTGGCTTTCACTTCTGTATTGGACGTGCTATACCTGTGTCTTTCAGGAAACAACTATATCCTGTTAATGGACGCATGCACTTCAAAGCTTCAACCCTCTTATCTAGTTTTGGTGGCTGGTATATATATATATATATATATATATATATATATATATATATATATATATATATATATATATATATGTGTGTGTGTGTGTATATGTATATGTATATATATATGTATATATATATGAATGCTAATATAATAGAATATATATGTATATGATAATATAATAGATTATGTATATATATACACACACACATACACATATATATTTTGGTGGCTCCTACAAATGAGATTAGGTATAATTTTGACATTGATTCTTTGGAACAAACAAGCTCAATTATTTAGAATCCACAAATGACAATGCCAAATAGACTCCCTCTTGTTCTTATGAAACTAGTAATGTTGAGGTGTCCCTGGACCTGAAGCCATTACTCTCCCTGCCCATCCAAATGAATCTCATGTTTTGTCTGAAGAAAAACCATGATAAAATATCCAAAACCCTCAAGTCTGGCACTGGGAAAACAGCATGGTAGTTATTAGAGAACTGACATATAATGGGACTACAGAACCACATTCTATGGCACATGTTGTCCTTTGCTTTACTGATGTCTCATAATTTATGATAAAATAAGGATTTGGGATCATTTGATGTAGGTACAGAGTATCTACACTGTTATATTCATTCTATAGCTGTGCCACCTTTGTTGACAAAATCATTGCAAAAAAATTGAAAAGGAAAACTGAATTTATGAGTACACATTAAGGAATAGTATAAAGTCCCCTATCAATGAATGTACAATAAGAAAATGTAATAAAATATACATTCAATTAAAGGTAAATACTGGCCCTTGGGAAACAGAGAAATACTAGGAAATTGAATTGTACGGCACAGGAATGGACCTGGGAATAAAATAATTACTCAGAAGAATCTCTTCCACTCCATGTTCCTAGATCCTTTGTACCCATACCAAGGCCCTTTCTTTCTCTATTCAGAGCATGTAACCAATAATGAACAAAGAGAATTCTATAGATTTAGAGAGATGTAGTATTTAAAGGTTTCTCCTGTGTCACAGTAGACTCTCTTGTAAAGGTCACCTTCGAATGTGGTCAATGTAAATATAGCAGTTCAGCAGGTAGGCCATTGCAATTCTCAGTGTTATCATCATTGGGCCCTCCCTGAAAAATCTCTTGTATCCTGCAGAGACCTAGCTTCTTTTGTGATGTCACGAGTGTTGTCCTGACTGCAACTGCCTTTCAGATATTACTTCAGTACCTCTAGGGTTTACTAATTGGCTCCTAATTCAGAGTAAACAGCCATTTGGGAGGGAGAACAAAGAGGAAGATGATATCAGAGATGGGGAAAAGGAAGCTGCCCTTCTGTCTTTGTATAAAAAGGGAAGAAATACATGGTCTATGGGAAAGCTTGGTGAGTCCTGCGTTGGGTTTGAGTGAATTCACTGAAGAGATAGCCTTGATCTGAGCCTTCCACATATGGGTATCAGGAGTTGTGAGCCTCTCAGAAGCATCTGTATTTCCATGCTTGTTATGGTTCCTGGACATCAGAGAACTTATATCATTAGTTTCTTACAAAATCCATGAGTTAGGAAGGGCATAGTTGTTTACCTGAGAGCACATGACTCTTATTCTTTTTCTCACAGAAGAAAAAGTTTCTAAGGAAGAAGGGAAAGACAGGTATTGTGTCTTTAGCTCAGAGTAAACTCCTCCATGATTTGCATTCATTTAGTGCAGTTTTTGTCTGACCCTGTTATCTGGGATAGAGAAGTGATCGTATTAGACACTTCATTGTCCCCGTCTTTTCACTAGTATATCTCTGACTACCATTCCTTGTCAATGATTTTTTAGATTTCTGAGTCAATAGGTGTTATTAGTTGGTTGTGCTCTTTAATTTCTTTCATTTTTTTATTTTTTACCATATTTTATTCCTTATTATTAATTGGATATTTTCATATTTATATTCAAATGTTATTTCCTTTCCCAATTTCCTGCCCATAAGACCACTAGCCATGTTCCTGTTCTTGTTCTATTATGCCCCTTACTCCTCATTTAAGATACATTGACCTGTGAGTCTAACCCAGGGAGAACAAATGGGTTGTCCTTCCATTGATGCTTAAGAAGGACATACTCCGCCACATATGCAGTTCCAGCCATAGTTCTGTCCATATACCTATTTTGAATATTGGTTTAGTACCAGAAAGCACTGATTCATTTGCATTGATGTTCATATGTGGTTAAAGCCCCTTCACCTCTTGTAATACTTTTTCAAAATCTACCAACAAGAAGTCCATTTTAAGTTCACTGGTTTGCCACTAGCACTCACTTCTGAATTTTTTCTAAGGAAAGATCTATATCTGGTTCCTGGCAGAATGCACTTATTAGGTTCATCAATATTATCTAGTTTGGTGGCATATATATATATATATATATATATATATATATATATATATATATATATATATATATATATATTCACACATTGATGGCTCCTGCAGTGAGGAAGTAAGGTGGAATTTTAACATGGATTCTGTTCAACTAGGTCAAGAATGTAGAATCCATGTTGGGGATTTGGCTCAGGGAAAGAGCGCTTGCCTAGTAAGCGCAAAAACCTGGGTTCGGTCCCCAGCTCCGAAAAAAAGAAATAAAAAGGTAGAATTCACTAATAAAAATGCAAAAGAGACTCCCTCCTGTTCTTATGAACCTACTGAAGTTGAGGGTTTCCTGGACATCAGTCATTCCTCTCCCGGCCCATCCTCCTGAATCTTTTGTTTGGCCTGAAGAATGAATCATGGAAAAGCATCCAAAACCGTCAAATCTTACCTGGGACACTGGAAGGTTGATTGTCCCGTGCTTCATCTGGCCAGCAGGAACGACGCGGCACACACAGGATCCTTCTACAGAAAAGCTTTAATGCGTCTTGAGAGGGAGAGCATAAGCTTACAATGCGGAGACGCCGAGTGAGGAATAACCGTCCCTTATATAGGAAACTATCCTCGCCTAGGACGTGTCACTCTCTGACTGGTCGCTGCCAATTATGCCAGATGACGTACCAAAACGTACGTGTCCCTTTGAGTAGGGAAGTTACCAAGCGCCTGCGTATTGCCCTTTATACTAGGTGTGTTCTGCAGGAGGCCGGTGCCATCTTGTAATGGAGTTTGTGAGGACAGCTCCTCGGACAGCTCCTCACATCTGTGAGGACAGCTCCTTGGACAGCTCCTCACATCTCCCCCTTTTCTGTTTTTTTAAGCAAACTGGACACCCAGATATAGGAGGGTGAAGACAGAGGTCATATCCTCGTACAAAGTTGGCGAACCTCTACAAGAGAGATACCCTTAGGCTGTTGTTGGGACCCAGGGCACTCCTGACCCGTAGCACTGCCATTTTTCGAGGGAGGGAAAACTGTGGCAGAAACCCTCATGTAATATGACATGCCTTCCAGGGAGCATATTTGGTAGAACATCTGTGTGCAGTGCTAAGCTCGTCACCCCTCATGGGCTGCTCAAGCCGGACACTCTAATCCTGTGCAATGAACCGAGGTTCTAGAAGTGCAAGAGCTGTACAGCCGGCAACCTGTTGCTTGAGCATGGTCAACCAGATATCGGCTGACGCTCCTTGTTCAAGGGCTACAAGCGCCTGGGCGATCACTACTTTGTCCTTTCTTGTTTGAGATCTCAATTTGCAAAGCAACCAGAGGAGTAACACTAATCCACAGCAGAGGATCACTCCAAAAAGTCCCACTCCCACCCATTCCTTGAAATAAGAGACTGCTGAGGTGATCCAGGACGAAAATCCCTCCGACAAAGACAGGTCCAGTCGGGTAGAATTTACTTGAATGATGGTCGCTCTCAGCTCCCGAAGTGTCTGTTCAAACTCCGAGGTCCAATTCTGTAACAGATGTTGTGAAAGACTCTTAGATTAGCAGCTCGGGTAAATTTGTCATATTATATGGAGGTGACACAAAGGCCTGGGAGTTTTTGCTCACAGCCAAGCTGGGCCAGTTGCCATAGAATGTCTAATTGCTCTTGGACCAGATCTATACGTTGGTTGACAAGCATAAGGCCTCCCTATATCTGAGTATTGGCTGAGGCCTGTCTGTCCCGAGCCACAGACATGGTGGCCAATAAATCATTGATAGTTTGGGTTGTCTGTACTGAATTTGACAAGGCCAATGCTGAGGCAGTAACCGAGGCAGCGACTGCTGTTGTAGCAATAATGCCAGCAATAATTGCAGAAGTACCAAAATCTCTTTTTCCTCTAAATATGGTCATGGTCCCCGGGGCATCAACAGGGATCGGGATAAAGCGAGGCATGCGGGTAACTACTGCGATATTTTATATGAGTAGCTGTCCAGACAGAGGCAGCAGGTTTGATGTTCCCCGTCCAGGAAAATGACAACCGTCCCTTTTAGCCCTTTCCTCCAAGTAGCATCGCCATGGGCGTAAGATCAGTGCAGCTACCATTAACCCAATGTAAGGCCACCACCATAGAGAACTGTGGCGTTAGCCACAATGTCCTCCTCAACAGTTCCCCATGTGGTCTCCCTTAATCAAGCAGAAGAAAGCAGAAGATTGATTATATAACATAATGCAAGGGAGATCAAAAGATGTTTTTTTGAATATGCCAAAACAAAGGCTGCCCTTAAGGGGAATAGTCCTATTTTCTTTTTTTTTTTTTTTTTAGTCGTTCAACCTATGGATCCTTAGGTAAATAGGCCAACCCTAAATCCCTGTTAGTGGTACATCACCGGCATCGGGAGTGGAAAGGTTGACATTATTCCCCATCGTAGCTCGTTCTGCACCGTTGCTGGCATCCATGGAAGAAGAGTGAGGAGGTGCAGGAGTCCCAGTCCCTTCTTGATCACTTGCTGTGATGCTCCTAGTAAGTCGTCCTGGAATCCATATGGGATTTTCATAGTCCTGTGGAAAAACACAGACAGCTCCCCTGGATCTTATTAAAACAGGATCCTGGCCTTTCCATTCATTTGTTAATACATCCTTCCTTTTAACTAATTCTTTTGTCCTCTTGGGCTCTGAGCCATGTCGCTCAGCCGCTGTTTGTCCAGCTTCATCAAGATTTAAAAAATTTAAGGTTAAAAGGGCCAGAGCAGTGGCCACTCGGGGTGTTGGGGGGAGTTCTATCATATTTCCCCTTCTTTGTTTTATTAAATATGATTTGAGCGTCCGATGAGCACGCTCTATGATTCCCTGTCCTTGAGGGTTGTAGGGCAGGCCCATCAGGTGGGTAACCTGCATCTGAGCACAAAACTGACGGAATTTTTGAGATGTGTAGGCGGGGCCATTGTCAGTTTTTACACATTTTGGCTTTCGCCAAGCACTCCATGCTTCAAGGCAGGGCTGAATGACATGTGTTGTTTTTTCTCCTGTAAGTGGGGTGGCATGTAGAATGCCAGAACATGTGTCTATAGATACATGCACATACTGTAATTTTCCAAAAGAAGAATTATGAGTAACATCCATTTGCCAGATTTGCAATGGCTGTATTCCTCTCGGGTTGACCCCGATGTGAGGAACTGGGAGGAACTGGCAGCAATGTTGGCATTGGGTGACTATATCACGTGTGTCTTTTCTAGTTATAGAGAAGTGGCGGCGTACAGTTTCTGAGGTGACATGGAAATTGCCATGAAAGGCTTTAGCGGCCTCTAAAGGAGAGGCCAGGGCTACAGCTATCATTTTTGTGGCTTTGTCAGCCAAATCATTCTCTGAACTCATTGGGCCAGGGAGTCCAGAATGGGCCCGTATATGAGTAATGTATACAGGGAATCTTCTATTTAATAGGATAATTTGGATTTTTTGGAAAATATCTGACACCTTACTAGTAGTTTTAATTATATCGGCGGTTTCAAGAATACTAACAGCATTAACCACATAGGAGGAATCTGAAACAATATTTAGAGGAACCTGGAATTTTTCAATGACCTCCATGACCACTAGGCATTCTACCACTTGGGGTGAGGTTTCAAAATATTGTCGTGAGAATACTTGGGAGTTTACCACATATGCTCCCACCCCTGTTTTTGACCCATCCGTATACACCGTTATCCCCTCCTTTAATGGTCTGTGGGATGTGATGCGAGGGAAAACAATAGGTTGTGATCTTGCAAAACACAATAGGGGGTGTTTAGGATAATGATTATCTATCTTCCCCGTAAAGGATGTGAGCAGCACTGCCCAATCATCAGAGGTAGCAGCTAGAGTTTGGACCTGGTAGGGTGTATATGGGATAATCAAGGATTAGGGTGGAGTCCCAAAATGACAGATGGCAGCTTTTAGGCCCTTAATAGCCAGATGTGCTACTGCAGCTGGATACCAATCAATAATCTTCACAGGGGAAGCATGTGAATGGATCCATAACAGTGGACCTTGTTGCCATAAAACGGCAGTGGTAAATCCTTGGTATCTAGTACACAGAGTGAAAAAAGTAGAGACCAATCAATGCGTTGCAATTGGGCCTGTTTTATGGCATCTTCTACTTTTAGTAAGGCCTTGGTTGCAGCGGGAGTTAGCACACGAGGGGACGTGATATGGCTGTCCCCTTCCAATATTTCGAACAAAGGTTTTAATTCTGTGGAAGGGATTTTCAAAAATGGTCTCAACCAGTTGATATCTCCCAAGAGCTTCTGAAAGTCATTAAGGGTATGGAGGTGGTCTCTACGGATTTCCAGTTTCTGGGGTATAATCTTATCAGGGAAAATAATGGATCCTAGAAAATGACCTGTGTCAGCAATTTGGACCTTTTCTGTAGCAATATGTAAGTCCCATTGTTTAAGGGTTTTTTTGTAATAAGGAATAGGCTTGTTTGAGTAATTCTAAGTATTTATTACACATCAATATATCATCCATGTAATGGATTAACAGTAAATTTGGATAGGTCTCCCTGATTGGTTTGAGGGCTTCCTGAACATATAACTGACACATCGTAGGGCTGTTGGCCATGCCCTGAGGTAGGACCTTCCACTGGTATCTTTTATCAGGTTCAATATGATTAATTGATGGGACAGTAAAAGCAAACCTGGTCCTATCTGGGGGGTAAAAAGGAATAGAGAAAAAACAATCCTTGATATCTATTATTACCAAATTCCAATCTTTTTGTAGGGCCGAGAGTACAGGAAGGCCCCGCTGAATGGGTCCAAGGGATTCCATCTGATCGTTAATGGCCCTCAAGTCATGGAGTAGTCGCCATTTTCCTGATTTTTTCTTTATTACAAAAATTGGGGTGTTCCAAGGAGAGGTAGAGGGCTCCAAATGTCCCAGTCTTAATTGTTCATCCACCAGTCCTGTAGCTGCCTGTAATTTCTCAGAGGTTAATGGCCATTGGGGAACCCACACTGTGTCTTCTGTCCTCCATGGTATGGGTCGTGCTGCCCCAATGGCGCCTAGGAAAAACCCAGGCCTTGTTTATGGGGGTTGGCGATCGGTTCAATGGGCGTGAGACAACCCTGTTCTAATAGCCCTAGGCCTTTTCCTTCCTTATAGCCCATCCTTGACATCATTTGGGCCACTTGTGGGGGGTATTCATTAGATAAGGTCAGTCCCATGGTCTGCATAACATCCCTCTCCCAAAGATTAACAGGCAGGGGAAGTACATAAGGAATAAATTGTCCCTGTCGGCCATCGGCAGTTGTCCAAGTTAGAGTGGCAGAGCTGATCATAGGGCATGACTGGTAGCTTAATCCTTGTAGTGAGTGAGAAGATTTTGTGGTAGGCCATGATTGAGGCCACCATTTTGAGGAAATTATACTTTTATCAGCCCTAGTATCCAGTATGCCTTCAAATTTCTTTCCATTAATTTCTAAGCTCAATTTTGGGCGGTTGTTAAGGTGAACCACCAAATATGCCGAATCATGACCAGTGGACCCCATGGGTCCCTTGGTACCCTGTATCGTGGCCTGGAAGCACAGAAGGAGTAATAACTGTGCTATTCTATCTCCTTTACTTATGGAAAAAAAACCCCATGGGGACTTGAACAAAGAATCTGAATATCAAGAGAGCGCTGAGCTTCAACAAGGCCTGCATGGACTATCAGTCCTTGCAGGGCGAGAGATCCTCTCCCAAGGACAAGGCCTATGGTTCCCGGGGGTAGAGGCCCCACAGTCTGAGCAGGAATTGGCTGAATGCCCATCTGGGGCATTAGAAAGAAGTCTGAGGCGGCTCGCAGGTCCAATTTTGTGTCGCCTCTTGGGGGACCTCCTCTGCCGGGGTCGTGGCCCTGTGAAACGGTTCCCATATCTTTGAGAGCCCTGGGACCGGGGACCCACCAGCCCGTTTTTTGATCTCATTAGGTCGAGTCTCCAAAGGAGGGACTAGTTTGCCTTTAATGTCTCTCACTGGTTGGCACTGGTCAGCCCTATGGTAGCCTTTGCCACATCGAACACAGAGGGTTGCAGACCCCCTGTCTCTTTTTGTCATCCTGCAGTCTCTTTTTAGATGGCCTGTTTTCCCACATTGAAAGCATGATCTTTTATCCGTCCCTTTAACGTCGCTGGAACTGGAGAATGGCAGCCGCCAGGCCTCAGTTAGTAAGGGGCCCTCCAAGTTCCCTGCAAACTCTAAGCCAATCCTGTAGCCCTTTATTTCTTCGGGGGGCTATGGCTGTTCAGCACTCCTGGGTGGCTTGCTCGAAAACGAGCTGTTCTATTAGTGGTGCTGCTTGTTCAGGATCGCCAAAGATTCGTCCTGCAGCCTCTGTCATTCTAGCTACAAAATCTGAGAAATTTTCCTGGGGTCCCTGAACGATTTTTGTAAGTTGATTATCAATCCCTCCTCTCCTGGACAGTGCCTTCCAGGCTCTAATAGCTGTGCTGGAGACCTGATCATAGGCGCCCCAGTGGTAAGCAGACTGATCAGCTGCAAAGCGGCCCTGTCCTGTTAAGAGTTCGAAAGTCCATTCTTGTTGCTCAGGTATTAAGGCCGTAGCATTCGCTCTGGCCTGTGTTTGGGCTGCCTCATACCAGAGCGCTTTCCATTCCATGTATTGGCCCATGCTGGCAAGGGCTGCCTTAGCAATCATCTGCCAATCAGCTGGTGTCAATGCTGTCATGGCCAACCTGTCGAGTTGTGTTAGAGTAAAGATGGCCGTGACTCCATACTTTCTAACTGATTCCGCTAATTCCTTAATCTGATTATATTCAACAGGGGCATGGACCCGTCCTCCCTCCAGTGTCACAAAGATAGGAAATGTCATACTCAGCTTTCTTTTCACCCTCTCGGGGACTAGTGAGAAGGCGCGTGAGCGTGTCTCATATGGAAGAGGCGCCGTTGGTGGCGGCCGCGCTAGAAGGCTTCTATTACTTCCCCTACATTCATCTGGGTAATATCTTTCCTCCTCATATTTAGCTGCTTCCTCATCTAGCTCAGCCTCCTCCTCTGAGTCTAAGGTTTTATTTTCAGAGCTTTCAGAACTGTCGAGGTTCAGCGCTTCTAGCTCTTTCACAGGGTATAGGCTGGCTCCCCCTCCTGGTTTATGTGTAGAGGAGGAAGTGCTGGAATCTGAAAATTTCAACGCTCCCTTGTCTGTGGACTTACCGGGAGGGCACTTTTTCTTTCTTAGGACGTCTTTTTTCTTGCGCGCGCCCAACCTCTCACTACGTTCGGTTTCTGACAGACTTTCCCGGACTACCTCGAGAGTGGCCTGTCCTTCTACTACTGCTGCCTTACACGTTTCATCCTTTAAACAATTCTTAACCAGCTTCCATGTAGCTTTGGTCCCTAGGCGCAGATCCTCTTCCACCAATTTTCTGTCAAGGTCTTTTCCAAGTTTGTTCTATGACGCAATCGTAAACGAGCCTTAACAGGCAAACCAAGGAACCACCCTCTCCACCTCCTTCACAAAGTTTTTAAGTGTTCCTCCTCCAATTTTGATGTTCCTCTGCTTTAACACTGTTTCCAAGGCCGTGACCACAGACTGTGAGGATCCCATGATGGGCCAGTAACGCCGGCGGCTTATCTACGTCCGTCTGACAAGGCGTGAGGTGAAAGGCTAGAGACGGACACGCTGCTCTCTTATGTATGGGAGTCTTACACGCGCCTCCCCGGACGGTGCCGCTTATCTACGTCGGCCTCATCGCGTCCTTGTTCCTCAACAGTCAAAATCGAAGGTGAAAGGGAGCTGCACGAAGCTCACTTATATACGAGAGACTGAGACGCGCCTTCAGCTGCTGTGATCGCCCTTTTAACAGCGAAAACGGTGAAAACAGAACATAAAGAGTAGGGTGGCTCCCAGGACAAATACTATAGCCTCAACAAATCCTTCCCAAGGCGGTGACAACCCCAGACCAAAGTCCAAGAGAGGGCTGCCTCTCCAAACGTATGTACCTGCAGTTCTGAATCCTCCTTGTCGCCAAGGGATCTCCGAAGGTGCTGACGATGGCGAGGTCTTTCCAGGGTTTTGGCACCAGATGTCCCGCACTTCGTCTCGCCAGCAGGAACAACGCGGCACACACAAGATCCTACTACAGAAAAGCTATAATGCGTCTTGAGAGGGAGAGCATAAGCTTACAATGTGGAGACGGAGAGTGAGGAATAACCGTCCCTTATATAGGAAACTATCCTCGCCTAGGACGTGTCACTCTCTGACTGGTCGCTGCCAATTATTCCAGATGACGTACCAAAACGTACGTGTCCCTTTGAGTAGGAAAGTTACCAGGCTCCTGCGTATTGCCATTTTTACTAGGTGTGTTCTGCCGGATGCCGGTGCCATCTTGTAATGGAGTTTGTGAGGACAGCTCCTCGGACAGCTCCTCACATCTGTGAGGACAGCTCCTTGGACAGCTCCTCACAGTTGATACTGTAGTACTGATATCAAAAGAGTCAAGAGAAACAAATTCGATACTCCATGTGGTCCTTTGCTTTACTGATGTCTGAAATTTGTTGAAAAAAATAAGAATTTAGGAGTTTACTATTTGAAGAAGGTACACATTATTTACCCTGTCATACTCACTGTGTACCTGATCCCCTTTTTTGGCAAAATCATTCAAATAATTGAATTGGAATACAATTTTTGCATACACATTCAGGAATATATATAATGTCCCCTCTCAAGAAATGTAGAAAAAAATTATTACAATATTTCATCAATTGAAGGTCTGTAGTGAAAATACTTGCCTTTGAAAAACAGAGAAAACCTAGGAAATTGAAGAGTATGTCACAGGAATGGACCAGTGAATAAAATTATTATCTGGAAGAATCTGCTCCACTCCATTTTCCTAGATCCATTGTACCCATCACAAACCCCTATCTTTCTCTATACAGAGCATGTAACCACTAATGAAACAATAGAAGTACTTAGCATTGGAGAGATGGAGTATGTAAAGTTTTCCACTGTGTCACAGGAAACACACCTGGAAAAGGCACGGTCAAATCTGTTCAATGTAAGGAAAGCTGTTTAGCAGGTAGGCCATGGCATCTCTCAGTGATATCATCATTAGGAAATGCCTGAAATGTCTCTTGTATCCTGGAGAGCCCTAGCTACTTCTGTGATGTCACAAGTGTTGTCCTGACTGCAACTGCCTTTCAGATATTCCCTCAGTACCACTAAGGTTTACTAATTGGCCTCTAATTCAGAGTAAACACCCATTTGGGAGTGAGAATAAAGAGGGTAAAAAGAACAGTGATGGGGAGAAAGAAGTTGGCCCTCTATATTTGTATAAAAAAGGAAGAAACACTTGGAACATTGGAAAGCTAAGTGAGCCCTGGTTAGGGGTTGAGTGGGTTACCTGAAGAGATAGCCTTTATCTGAGACTTCAACATATGGAAATCAGGAACTGAGGACCTCCCAGAAGCATCTGGACATCCCTGCTTGTTATGGTTCCTTGAAATCAGTGAGTTTATATCATTAATTTCCTTATTCCAAAAGCCAGTTGTTGGAAAGGACCCAGTTGTTTCCTGAGAGCTCATGGCTTTTATAATTTTTCCCAGAAGAGAAAGATCCTAAGGAAGAAGGGAAAGAAAAGTATTCTGTCCTCAGCTCAGAGTAAACTCCTCCTTGCTTTGGATCCCTATAGTGCAGTTTGGGTATGACACTGATATCTGGGAGAGAGAAGTGTTTCTAGTTGAGTCTTCATTATCTCAGTCTTTCCACTAGTATTATTTTGACTACCATTCCCTGTCAGTTACCCTTTAGATTTCTGAGTCAATAGGTGTGATTAGCTCTCAGTTAACTTTTCCTTTTTCTCTCACTTTTTTTATTTTTTATCAATTTTTATTGCTTTTTCTAATTGGATATTTTTATATTTACATTTCAAATATTATTTCCCAGATTCCTATCCATGAGATCCCTAAATAGTCCCACTAACCTTCTTCTATAACCCCCTTACTGCACCTTGACATTCCCTTGAACTTGGAGGCAAACTAGGGAGGAGAAAGGGCTTCTCCTTCCATTGTGACCCAACAAAGCCATCCTCTGCTACCTATGCAGCTGGAGCCATAGGTCTGTCCATACACAGTCTTTGAATATTGGTTTAGTACCAGAAAGCTCTGCTTAGTTGAATTGTTGTTCTTATGGGGTTTAAAGTCCATTCAGCTCTTGTAATCGTTGCTACAAACATGATATATATATATACTTTTGGTGGTTCCTACCACTATGAATTTTGATGGAATATGTACTTGGATTCTGTGTAACTAGGTCAAGAATATAGGATCCACAAATGACAATGTCAAATAGACTCCCTCCTGTTCTTATAACCTATTGAAGTTGAGGTTGAGGAGTTCCACTCCTGGAAAGGGCACCCTCAACTCTGGTCAATGTAAGTAAAGCTGTTCAGCAGGTAGGCTGTGGCAATTCTCGGTGACATCATCATTAGGCCCTCCATGAAAAATCTCTTGCACCCTGGAGAGGTCTAGCTTCTTCTGTGATGTCACAAGTATTGTCATGACAGCAACTGCCTCTCAGATATTCCTTCAGTATACCTAGGGTTTATTAATTGGCCTCTAATTCAGAGTAAAGTGCTATTTGGGATGGAGAACAAATGTTATGAAGAGATCAGAGATGGGGAGAAGGAAACTGGCCTTCTGTATTGGTATAAAGGAAGAAGAAATATGTGGTCGATTGGAAAGCTCAGTGAGATCTGGGTAGGGGTAGAGTGGGTTCTTCAAGGAGAGAGTCTTGATCTGAGCCTTCCACATATGTGAATCAGGAGCTGGGAGCCTCTCAGAATCATCTGGACTTACCTGTTCTCATGCTTCTAAGAAGTCAGAGAGTTTATATCATTACTTTTTTTCTCCCAAAAGGCAAGTCTTGGGAAGGTCATCATTGTTTTCCTGAGAGCTCATGGGTTTTATTCTTTTTGCCCAGAAGAAAAACGTGGTGAGGATGACAAAGTATTGTGAACGTATTGAAGACAAGAATTGTGTCCTCAGCTCAGAGTAAACTCCTCCATGCCTTGGATTACTACAGTTCAGGTTGTTTCTGACACTGATATCTGGAAAAGTGAACTCCTTCTGGTTAAGACTTCATCGTCTCAGTTTTTCCACTCTTATTTCTCTTATGTCACATACACAAATCCTACAAATAATTGACTTGCTCTTTGTTGTTGGGGGATGCTGGATTGATCCAAGAGATGAGGCGTATACTCCACAAATTAGTTAAAACCAATGTCAATAAAAGAAATCAGAATTCCTCTTCTCTCTTGAGAAAGGGTTCTGTGAATGAGCAATGCTTACATTTTAAACTTTAAGAGCTATGACTTGAAAACAGTAAGAACTGAATCCCACTCTTCAAACAGCATTTCTCAGATGTCTAGTGACTCAACTTTGATTTCATGTACTTGTAATTGCTCAGTTCTCATGCTTGTAGGATTGAACTAGGTCATTACTGGACATAATTGTGTAGGGACAGTAAGAGCTTTGACAATTCTTCAAGTTGGAAAACCTAAGAAACCATCCTAGCAACAGCTTAATCCAAAATGGAGAAATCTGTGCTTGTGTAAAGCCCAGAGTTCTTGGACACACCAATCTGTTGAAATATTAACTCTGCCAAACCCATTAGACTGCTTCTGTTACTCTTAATTGTTTTAATCTCATGAAATTTTTGCCTCTCTCCTTTTCTCTCTTTATAAATATCCCTCTAAACATGTTAACACTTTGCACTTTAAAAGTTGTCTTTTGTCCTATAGTAGAATATTTATAGTCAAATTCTTGAGTTTCATAAAAGTAGGTGATTTATTGTAGTAAAATATTCTATTCACAATTTATTGTATTAATTTATTAATTCATCAAAAAATGACCTATTTATATTATCTACTTATCCTTTAAACTATAAAAGCTTTGATTTATTGAAGTCTTTACAGTCTTTCAGAATATTGGCTGTATCACTCTTATATGTATTCAGGATGGATCATGTGTACTTCTTATGTCTTCTTACTAATAGTATGCTTTATAACTATGCCAATCCATGATTTTTGTTATATATTTTAAGACTATTTTGAGTGCAATATTTCCCTGATTTCTCTCCCGTAGTTTGAAATTGTAATACAGAAGAGATAATGAGTTTTTTGTGTTAATTTTGCATTCCACTACCTCATGAATGTATTTTCAGCTTTAAGAAACTTATTTTTTCAGAGAAAAATTGTCTCTATTTATGATCACTTCTAGCTAATTCACAGTGGTCTTGGCATTTTAAATATTTTTATCCACAATATTTTATTATATATTATCAGATTATTGTGAGGGGTATTTTTCAATAGATTTTCTAAAAGTATGATTTGGATTGGTGTAAAGGAAGGCTAAGGAATTTTGTGTGTTACTATTGTATTCTGCTTTTATGAATGTATTTTGCACTCTTAAGAGACAGATACAAGTTTAGAGTTTTTAAAATGGTACCATGATATCTGCATATGAGAACAATTTAACTTCTTAATTTTTATTGTGTTACCTGGATCTTCTTCAGTTGTCATAGAGCTTTAGCTAAAATTAAAAATACTATATTACATAGGTATTAAACCAGAGTATAGACTTTTGTTGTTCCTGATTGCAGTGGAACTGCTTTGAACTTTTCTCTCTTTATCACAACGATAGTGGTGGGCTTGCTCTACTTTGCCTTTATTATGTTGAACTATATCATCTATAGCTATAACTTCTCCAGGACTTCTGCCTTGAATGAATATTTTATTTTTTACCAGTAATTTTTTAATTTTTTTTGCACCTAAAAAAAATAATGGTGTCTTTGTGCCTTTTATCATTCTATATACTACCATACATTTGTGTGTGTAAATATATATATATATATATATATATATATATATATATATATATATATATTTGTGTGTGTATACATATATATATGTATATATATATGTATATATATGTGATAAATCAAACTTGTATGTCTCACATTTAAGAACGCTTACCTGGTTGAAGAATAATTTTAACTTCGTCTTGAATCTGTTCACAAGGATTCTATTGAGAATATGTATGTATCAGTGGAAATTAGTCTGTAATACTCACTCTTCCTCTCTTTCTGTCAGTAGTCTGTAATTCTTTCTCCCTCTCTCTGTACCTTTCTCTTTTCTTCATTATCCTCCTGTCTCACTCTTTCTCCTTTTTTCTCTGTCAATTGTTGGATAATACCAGATTTAAAATAGAATTTTAATGTATTCAATGCTTTTGTCTACTTTATGGAATAGTCTAAGAAACTGTCAATGCTCTTTAAATGTCTAATCAAATTTTTAAACTGAATACATGTGGTCCTATGATATTTTCGGTGGGAGATATTAAATACCTAACTTTGTGTCATTGTTTAGTATAGTGCTGTTTAAATTATGCACATTGAGCTGATTTAATATTGGTATAACAAATACATATAGTAAATCATTAATGTTTTAAAAAATATTATAGATTTCTGACTGTAAATATAAAAAGTGTTTTCTCCATGTCTCCTCTCTTCTCTTTTATTTTGTTAATCTCACTCTTTCTTTACTTAATTTGGCCAGAGGTTATGAGAATCTTGTTAATACTTTCCAAGAATGAACTCTTCTTTCATTCATTATATTGTTGTGTTCATTTTATTGATTTGAACCATGATGAGTTGGATATACATATTATACCCCATCCACAAGGCTTAAAAGCCATCCTGAAAAAAGGGCAAAGAGACTGTAGGTGCAAAATTGTGGGGTACATCAGAGGGAAATCGTGTCTTCAGGATATGAGGAGTTCTGTCCTCATGACACATAGCAGCTGTGGTTTCCTGCACAGCATCAAGCCAGTCAACAGTCAAGAATGCAGTGAAAAGGCCTGTAAGCTGTTACTCCTAACTGACACACTATGGACAGTTAGTGTCTTCTGATGGAGGTTTGATCATTTGTTGTAAGGGTTTATCATGGGGTTATTAAATAGTATTTTAATGTAGAAGTTACAGAAATGTAGGATTCAAAGAAATAGAGTGTTGTGGGTAAAATTAATGGGAAAATTGTCATCAAAATACTTTGGTGGAAATTCCCAAAAAATTAAACAATTAATGTCTATTCTACAATTTTATGTACATACAGAATGTTTTATTACATAGGGAAATTTTATGAAGTGACCTTAATGAATTTTGTTAGCTACAACAGATCTGCCAATTCTGTGAGTTTATTGGGAGCACATTATATAATTTGACCTTAGTAAATTTAATTTAATGTGGCTATTTTCAAAAATACTAAGCATTATTTGCGTGTACACATTCAGCAATGAGCTTCTATAAATTAAAATAAAAAACTAAAGAACTATATATCAAGAAAAAATAATTAAATTAGGCTACATATCTAAAAAATATTCACAATTGTAGAAACTCAAATCAATAAGAATCTTATGGCAAATATGTATCATCCTTTTACATTATGGAAATGCAAAACGAAATTATTCTTAGATTTTTCATCCCTTTCAGAAAACTTAGTTTAATAACACATGAGCCAACTTACCTTTACTGTGTTATGGAGAAAGGGGAATATTCCTATTCTCCTGGTGGGAAGGCAAACTTCTATAACACCTTTTGAAATCAATATGATGTTTCTTCTGTAGTGTGGAAATCAATATGCCTAATGATATAACTCGAGGGTATATGTCCAAATGTTGATTCATCCTAGTATATAGACCCTTGATAATTTGGAAATATTCTAGTTGTTCCTTAACAAATGAAGGCATAAATAAAATGTGGTGCTTTTACAGATTGGAAAAAAGAAAGCATGTAATTTTCAGGACAAGGAATGTATCTTGAGAAAGTCATCATAATGAGGTAATCCAGATAAAAAAAGAAAAATGGGATACAAATTCACTTTAATCTGAATGTTAATTCTCAAAACGGTGTATCTGTATGATCAGCTTAGAGCCCCTTCTTAATTTTGGGAAGTACAAATGTTCTTAAGGATTTCTGAGGGACACAGTCAGGAACAGGAATGTCAAATGTGAAGAAAAGGGGAAGAGGGCAACAATGGAGGGAATATAGAGAAGTACAGCAAAAATTGAGAGGCATTTGAGGCATTGAATGGAAACCTAATGTGATAGAAATATAAAATATTTTTTTAATTATAAATAGAGGTAACTAAGGATTTATAGCTATAAGGACAGGAGATAAAACGTTGTTTGGGTTTATCTACGTAAAATTTCAAAACTAAGTATTTTATGAAAATTATGGATTTCAACTTTCAGTACACCTGAAACAGTACAGATAATGAATAAATAGTCTTTAAGGGGACAGATGTGAATATGTCTATTGTAAAAATAATATCTTATATTATAAACAGTATATTCATTTGTTTATATTTTGAATGTCATTGCCCAAACTGGTATTTTTCTTGAATTCCCAAACCCATTTTTATCCTCTTCGTTTCTAATATGGTACTCCCCCATCTCCTTGCCCACTTCCACTTTAGCCCTCCAACATCCCCCTTCTCTGAGATATGACGTCTCCACAGGACCAATTGACTACGTTCCCAGATATGGCAGATGAGGCAGTTGTCTTCTCCATATGTTCTTCGATCTATGTAGCAGAAGCCATTGCCTGAACCAAGTATTTTCTAGTTGGTCGTAAATTTCCTGAGCCTCTGAAATGTAAACTTAATCAGTCTGTTGTTCTATATTTTAGACTCCAATCCCCTTCAGATCCTTCAGGCATTCCCCTAACTCTTCTTTTCTGGCTGTCAGGTTCTGTCCAATGGTTAGCTGTATCTACATCTGTCATGGTCAGATGATGGCGGAGCCCCTCAGAGGACAGACATATTAGGGTCTTATCTGCAAGCACATAGGGCCAGGATTTAGAGTCTGTGGATGAAATGATTCTTATGGTGGGGTGGTCTCCTAAGGGTCTTCCCTTCAGTCTTTGCTCTGTTTTTGTATTTGCGTATTTGTAGGCATTGGCTATTTATAGAATAAAGATTTTGAAGTGTGTGGGCAGCGCCATTCCTTCAATGGGGGGCATTCCTAGCTACAGGTTGCAGTCTCTAGTGGTTCTATCTCTTTCCTGTTTGGTATTTCAACTACCATCATCCCATTAGGTTTATGGGAACCTTTTGCATCCCTGGCACCTGGGACATTCCTGGGGATACCCAAGTTCACCACCCACCACTGATGCTTATTGTCATTTATTCCACTTTTCCGCTGGAATCCTCTCTTGTCTCTTTTCATTGTTGCAAATCCCCCCACTTTGTCCATCATTCTCTACCTCTAAATAAGTCCCTCCAGCCCTCTGCCTTCCATGATTATTTTGTTCTCCCTTCTAAGTTGTTTGAATGCATCAGCAATTTGGCCTTCTAACGTGTTACCCTTCATGTGGTAAATGGTCTGTATAGTGGGAATTCTGAGCTTTGGGGTTAACATCCACTTGTCACTAAGTTCATCCCATGTTATTTCCTTTTTTATCTCTAACTTCACTAATTTCCAGCTCCATTCCTTTGCCTAAAAATTCTTAGTGTCCTCATTTTTAATACATGAGTAGTGTTCCTTTGTTTAAATATAACACACTTTCTCTATTTATTCCTCAGTGGAATTGAGCTATATCACACTTGTTTCCAGCATTTGACTATTTTAAGTAAGGCTACTGTGAACCTGATCAAACACGTGTCCTTGTTGTAGGTGGATCAAGTTTGTGTATATGTATTGAAGTGAGTGGTAAAGCTGATTCTCCAGGTGAAGCTATTTGAAATTTTCTCTGAACCTCCACATTGATATCCAAAGTGGCTGTACAGGTACTAATCTCACCAGCAATAGACGAGTGTACCACATTGTCTACATTCTAGCTTAGTCTGCTACTGCAACAGTTTTATGTCTTAATCATTGTTATTGGTGTAATGTAGAATCTCTGGTTCATTTTGATTTGCCTTTTTCTGATAACTGTGGATGTTGAACATTTCTTGATGTTTTTCTCAGCTATTGAGATACCTCAGTTTAGAATTCTTGGTTTAGCTCTCTAAACAATTTTAAAAGTTTGGATATTTGGTTGTCTGGGACAGTAAGGAAGGGGATATCAATGTGGAGGGGACAACCAGTATAAAAGGTGAGGGGAAGAGTTTAGGGGTGATGGACAGGAAAGATAAAAAGAATTAAAATGCAAATAATTACACAATTTAATAAAAATGGAAAAAAGTAATCTTCCACTTCTAACATTTTACTGTTAAATAAATGTAGCTTTGAGATTTTATAAAATTTATATCCTATGGAAATTAAAATTGTATATGCACATAGAATACAAGTGCTCAGAACTGTGTGTGCTGTTTATCTGGAGCCTGAGAATTATACTTGTGTTCTAGATCTAACTTTTAGAATATTTTTAGGACTGTTTTTAAAAATTATTTGTACAAAATATCTGAGCCTAACACTTCTATGTTGAATATGTCCAATTGTTTTTACAAAGATACAGAAAAGTTACTTAATCTTTTCAAAAAAATTGTCAAATATATTTCAACACTTACTCAATATGAATTAGGGTGGATGTTATAAGGTATTATTAACCTACTGTTTTCATATAAAAGCAAGTTCTGTACCTAGTAATTTATTGAATCTTTTTATTTTTTATACTTTATGAAATATCAAAATCTACATTTGCATCCCATTATCATTTACTTATAATATTAATTTCATATATTGTAATATGGCACAGATGCAGTGGAAAATGGTAGAAATATGAGGACTGCTGAGAAGCATACAATCTCCTCTTTGTGCAGCTTGGAATATATCAAAATCAGAAAAGTAGAGTGACTGAAAGTCATATGTAAAAACGAAATTATTACAAATTGTGTATATGTTGTGAAAAAGATAAGCAAGCTTCATCTTTAAAATTTTTAGTATTTAAAGGGGAAAGTTACTTTAGATTGTTTTTATTGGAGGTCTTTCTGAGGAGATTATTAGTTCTTAGTAACAAATGCCCACAAATATGATACTGTGCTATGTTTATTATTTTAAATTAATAATACCTGGATTAGGCACATGCTGGAAGAAGTTTCATCCACTATATTCCTGTCTGTTTAGAGATTGGATATACCAAAGATGAAAAGGGTTATCTTTGGTTACTTATTGAATTTATTTAAATAAATGAATGTTTTAAAAAAGAAATATTAAAGAATATAACCATAACTGAACAGATTTTTGTCACAGATTATTGTTTTGTTCTCAGTATAGAGTTATTTCATTAAAGAGTCATGCATATTGTTAGTTTATCTGAGCCATTCATCACATTAAATCATACAATAACCTTCAGCATGTTCCACTTAGCAACATCTATATTGTAACATGTACCAAATTTCAACTTTATTTTCTTTTCTGCTCTATTACACTTTGATGCCATTTTTTTCTAGTATTAACCATGGATTTATAAATAAACCTGCTTATGTAATCCACTCAGAGTCACTTGTAAATATTTTTCAACAACTTTCGCTCAATATGAAAGTTCAGGTCTTTTACACTTTTTTTTTTTACAATTGCATGAAGCACTACCCAGCATGAGGTCTTCTACAAACTCTTCTTCTTTTCCACAAGTGTTCCTCCTATGCTTCCTGTCACATAGACAACTTTAAGTTTTAGGTATGAGTAGAACAGGAACTTTGTAACAACTTTGTTTTTCTTGTCTAAAATTTCATTGGAACAAACTGTTGGTACATAATTTACTAGGGGAAAAATAGATCATTTTGGGTTTGGGGATTTAGCTCATTGGGAGAGCGCTTGCCTAGCAAGCTCAAGGCCCTGGGTTCGGTCCCCAGCTCCGAAAAAAAATAAAAACATCATTTTATTATCTCATATAACAAGCAGTTAAAAAATGATTGATGTTGAAAATAGTACTGAAAACAGAGAAGGGGATAGTGATCATATTTGTGACAGAGAAATAATAGTTACCTCTACGAGAGCAATGATAGTAAAGATTAAAAGTGATTCATCATGAATAATTTTCATGATAGCATATGAGGATCTATTAGAGACTTAAATATAGTGATAGGATTTGAGGTAGAATTCAGAGCAGGGTGGAAATTGACGGTTGATTTGAACATGGATAAAAAGAATGATGTTATGAATTTAAGGAACAAAGACAATATGATGGAATAATTTGACAGATTGATGTAAATGAGGTTAAGTATTTCAAGTTTTTATCTACCTGGGTGGAAGTGTCAAACAGACATTTTATTTTAAAGATTATGTCTGATATATCTCCCTTAGGTATTAAAATATGAACAAAATTCACATTTAAAATTTTGCTCCATATTAGAAGATATTTTAATCTTTCAATACTAATTATTTCATAATTGATGATTCTGAGTTTGTGATATTTGTCTACTTATCATCTGTGATCTTTCATCAATGTAACTATGCATGTATGAATGTATGTATGTATGTATCTATATATCTATATATCTTTCTCTCTATCACTCTGATCTATCACATATTGATGTCATTTGATATAGTTTCTACCTCACATAGGTCTAGTAGTATCCTGAAATTATATCACATGCTGGAAAAGCTAATTAGTTATGTCTCATGCTAAAACATATATACAGTCACATAACTAAAGTAAATATTTGTGTTTTTATGAAAAAGATAAAAAATTTGATAATAAAAAAATTAATGACCCATATTGAATCTATTTTCTGAGCAGTACTTTAAAATGAATCAAAATTAATGAAGCAGCTTTTAAAATTCTTGAATATATGAGAAAAATTTCATAAAATTAGAAAATAGAGTGCCTTTGTATGTTACATATATATACACATATACACATACAAATATATATATATATATATATATATACACACTCATGTGGCCACATACACATATATACATATACAAATATATATACAAGTATACAAAATATAAACATATGTCCTTATGTACACATACACATATATAAAAATATACACATACATACATACATGCATACCTACATACATACATACATACATACATACATGCATACCTACATACATACATGCTTTTACAAAGCAAAATCCTTGCTTTAAAAGAATTTGCCTAGGCATGACGTATATGGTTTAGCCAAATAAGAGAAAAATGATGTTATTGCTAAATGGCTCTGACTTAGTACTCATTTCTGCTGGTTTAACATGATGATGGTTCTACCAATCTGACTTCTATGTACTTGGGGATTGAAATGATGTCCTTTGCTACTCTAACTCAATCATACACTTTCTCCAAAAATAAGTCATTCCTTATCCCTACAACTAGATGGCATGTGCCTTTAACCACACATAATAGGAGAATTAACAGAAGAGCTTCAGGTCTTACAAACATTATTTTATAAACTTGCTTGCAATCATAGTTTTGATAATTATCATTTTGACCAAAGGCACCATCAGGCTTACATATTCACCTTTTTCTAACTAACTGTATTTTATTTAATACAAGGGTAAGAATAAGTTACTGCTTTTGAGGTGGTTTTAAGGTTTGCAGTACCATTACAGATCATAGATTGTAAGTGTTTTTAAACTTTTTATATTGGAAATGTGGTCAAAGGATCTACACTGTCTTGATTTTTCTCCTCTCATCACATATTGAATTACCCATTTCAACATTAGCAGCAATAGGTGTAAATGATTGGAATACCCTCTATCCCTCTGAGGAGAAAATGATGCACAGGATTACTCAGCTACAGTAATGTATTTGTAGCAGCAACAAACATTGCCAACATCTTATATTGTTCCAATCGAAATCTGGCTATGCAGACTTAGAGAAACAAATAAAGCAGCAGCAACAATGTTTGTGGATCTTGAGTCTCTGCTGATCTTCAATTACCTGAGAGAAGCACAGCATAGAACTTCTCTCTGTCCAGGTTACTGACAGAAGCCTGGCTGTTCTACTAGGTTGTGCCACTGCTTATGTTTCCTGTTTGTTATGACAACTCTACAGAACTGAACTAATAGTGTATTCATGAAATGTTTGCTAATGGAACAAGCTACGTATTCCAACTTGAGAACAAAAATTTTGCTTTCCAGAAAACACAGATAGGAGTTGCTCCAATGAACTTTTCTAAACAGGGCCACCACCCACAATCCACAATACCCCCATCCTTTCTTTTACCTCTGGTTGCTGGAGGGCTACAGGGATGTTAAGCTTTTAAGAGTCATCAGCAAATATTGATATTTGGAAAAAATTAAGTTTATCTTGAAGAATTATGAGCTGTGGGCTATCCTTGGGGTGTAATATCACTCAGGCAATGGACGTATGCTACATACGAACCTGAGGATGCCAAGTTAAAAGCAAAATGACTGATATTTTCTGGTGCTGCATACATCAATGAATATAAAGTTTTTTATCAACAGTGGTAAGAAGCAGGAGGTTTGGCGTCTGGGAGGAGAGAGAAGGAAGATGGTTACTATGTGTAAAATGCATGGCATCTCAGCTCCATAAATTCAAAGAGATCTGGGTCAGAGAGGGAGTGACAGGCACACACCAGAGATACTGAGCACTATATCAAAAGTGGTAAAATGCTAAGTTTTTTGCTGTATATATTTTGATACCAAATCAAACCAAAGAAAACAAAAAAAAAAAAAAACAAATAAAGAACCATGATTGTGTATAAAGATCTGCTGGAAGTAATTTCTCTGAGGCTATCAATATTCAACACTAAATAAATAATCTAAAATAAATGATGACCCACTCACTCATGGAGCTGGCCACCAAGTAATATTGGCAATAGTCTTTTGAAACAGCACTGAAACCCATGGCAAGTGTTCATTGCACAATATGTGGAAAATATTTGCATGCTTTTTTTTTCAGTGTGAATCAAGTTCTGGTTGCATGTGTTCATGCATTTGTATGAAAATTCACCTTCCTGAGGTTTAGGCTCACTGACCATTGTTTTCCTGCTGCAAGGACAGCACTGTCAGCATTGAATCATACTAAGCTGTTGTCCAGTTAATGAAGAAGGAAGTGAGGGACTAAATACCAATCAAAGAGTACACATGGATGCATCCATGACTTCAGCCTCATATGTAGAAGAGGATGTCATTTTCCGGCATAAATAGGATGAAAGGCCTTGGTCCTATGAAGGCTGGTTTCCCTAGTGTAGGGGAAGGCCAGAGTGTTGAGGTGTGAGTGGACAGGCAGGATTGGCAGCAAACTCACAGAAGCATGGGGAGGGTGGATGGGAAAGAGGGGAACCAGGAAGGCTATAACATTTGAAATGTAAATACATAAATATCCAATTAAAAAAGAAGGACATGAGTGAGAAAGGAACAGGAGGCTAACCTCAAAGAAATGAGAGCTTCTAGATGATGGCTTAAGTTAAAAGATTCAAGAATCTTCATTATGTATGAAAGACAAGGGTCAGCAGACTATACCATTTCTTGTTTTTAAAGGAAAGTAATTGAAATAATAGTTCCATTTTCTTATATGAACACACAAACTCATTGGAAAGAAAAATAGACAGTTGGTATTATTGGTTTTATTGGTTAAGAAGATTTGGCATATCTTCCAACATAGCTTAAACCACTCTCAGAAAGATTTTTATGGGATAAGACAGCAATAGAGAGTATTGGGTCAGTGTTGGGATACATGTATCTTCCATGTATTTTCAGTCACATACAAACAGCTTTTTAAACTGTGAAAATATAAAATTATTAATTGATTGAATGAAATCATACGATTTTAATTCCTTACATGAAGCAGTACTGTTTCTGTATAAGACTTTCACAATTAGAATAATATTACGAGTTGAATTCATTTAAAAATTTTTTAAAAGTGCTGTGGTATAGTGATGGAATACAGCATCTAAAGTCTTACTGTCTGGGATGGAATACTGGCTCTCCATTATCTAATCATAAATCAAATAAGAATGTAAAGAGAGAAGTGCCTCTGAGAAAACACTCACTATAAAATATAAAATGCCTTATACATTCAAAAGAATACTATAAATATTTTAGATCTTCTAAAAGGACATAAGGATGATCATTTTAGACTGGGTTCATATTGCCATACAATATATTTTATTTAAATTTCAAAGCTCACACGTGTGAAGTTTTGTTGGTCAGAACTGTTTTCAAGCTATAAAGCTTTAATTTTCTACCTGACTTACTGCTTTAATTCTAATTGATTGATTATTATTGCAACATTCTATGTTGCCAAATTTTGGTCTGCTCTGTGATAGCAACAACCATTTGTGTGCAGGTGTATTTGTCAAACATGTAGAAACAGAATAAATCTGTTGTGTCAAGGTGAATGGAATTACAATAGGTAAAGTTTATATGATCTATTTTGATATTAAGTACATGCATAAAGAAACTCTGTAGTACATATATTTTTGCAAAATTGATTGTAAATATTTTGAGATAAAAATGTAAGAGCATGTTATTTGAGAAAATGAGAAAACCCCATTGGCAAAATGCAAAAAAAATTTAAGATACTCATTCTGAATTGCAAGGGAATGCAAAATCACAATTAACAAGAGTAATTTGATGGGATGGCTATTGTGTATGTAATATTTCTATGTCACAGAATTTTACCCTTACATTAGTACTCATTTGTACATTAAAAAACAAAATGACCAAACTGAATTTTTTTCTTGTATGACAGTTTAAAAAGAAGCCAAATGCTATCCTTTTAAATTCTTTTAAAACTTATTTTCCATTAGATAAATATCTCCTTTAATTAGAGTAGAATGACTTTTTTCTATAAAACTTTTGCTAACTTGAGACATGCAAAAATGAATTTTCCTTTCTTTTTCCAAAAGCCAATACCAGCGTACATGAAGAAAGTCCATAAGTAGTGAGAAAGATCATTCCTGCAGTTCTTGAATAATCGTTTCCTTTTGTAAGTGAAATTTTTCCAAGTGTGTGAAAATTAATCTAACTATTGTCATTTCCATCAGTAGATGTAGAAGAAACAATGATACAAAAAATGGAATTCACTGCTACAGTAAACTCATTAAAGGTAAACCATTCCTGCAAGCTACAGAAACTTTTCCAAGCAATTCCAATTGAAATTCTTACACAAATTCTTTTTATAATATATGTAGTAAACAAAACACTCCCATACAAACAGTAATATCTTTGGACTTAAGTTCAAATTAAATTCAAACTTTCTCTCTATATAGAGTCTTATTCATTAATCTATTATTAATTTGGAATGAATAAAAGATAATATGGATTGTGTTGGGTAGCAGGCAGCAATCAGAAGGCTCAACCTCTTTGTGGTAATCTAATAGATATGAATTTCATTACTCCATGAATGTTTCAGCAAGATTCTTCCCTTTTAATATTCCCAGTCTTTTGATTTGTTTCCAGATATCACGGATCCCATAATGGTTGGACTAAAAAGGGTTCACTATGTCATGATAGTAAACTTAGTCTTAGAAATTCCCTGTTAGTTGCTACCTCTTTAATAAGGACGTTTGAATCAGATCATGCAAGTTGAATCCACAGAGATGTCATCCCTGCCAAAATCATTGCAGAAAATGGAATTGGAAAACAGAAATTTTGAGTACACATTCAGCAATATTTATAAAGTCCCATATCAAGGAATGTACAATAAGAAAGTAAAATACAGTATTCATTCAATTGAAGGTCTGTTGGGAAAAACTTGCATTGGAAAACAGAGAAAACCTACAAAATTGAACTGTATTTCATGAAAAGTACCTGGGAATAAAAAAATATTATTCAGAAGAATCTCCTCTACTCCATGTTACAAGATCTTTTCTATCCATTCCAAGCCCTTGAATAACATATTCTTTAGAGAGATGGAGTACATAAAGGTTTCCACTGAATCACAGGAGACATACCACGGAAGGGAACCCTCAAATCTAGGCAATGTAAGGAAAGCTGTTTAGCCAGTAGGGCCTGGCAGTTCTCAGTGACATCATGATTAGGATCTGCCTGAAAAATCTCTTGCAAGCTGGAGAGCTTTATCTTCTTCTGTGATGTCACAAGTTTTGTCATGATTGCATCTGCCTCTCAGGTATTCCTTCAGAACCTCTAAGGTTTAGTAATTCTCATATAATTCAGTGTAAACAGCTATTAGGGAGTGAAAACAAAAAGGATGAAGAGATCAGAAATGGGGAGAAGGAAGATGCCTTTCTGTCTTGGTCTAATAAAAGGAAGAAAGATGTGTGCTTGGGAAAGCTCAGTGACTCCTTGGTAAGGGTTGAGTGCTATTGCTGAAAAGAAAACATTGATTTTAGCCTTCCACATGTGGGATTCAGGAGCTGGGGTCCTCTCAGATGCATCTGGATATATCTGTTCTTATGGTTCCTGGAAGGCATAGAGTTTATATCATTCATTTCTTTATTACAAAAGGAAAGTGTTGGGAATGGCACAGTTTTTCCGTGAGAGCTCATGGTCTTCATTCTTTTTGTCCAAATGAAAAAGGTCCCACAGAAGAATGGAAAGACAAGTATTGTGTCCTCAGCTCAGAGTAAACTACTCCATGCTTTGGATTCCAAAAGTGCAGTTTCTATCTGACTCTGATATTTGGGAGAGAGAAGTGCTTCTAGTTGAGACTTCATCATCTCTGTCTTTCCAATAGTATTACTCTGAATAACACTTTAGATTTCTGAGTCAATACGCATGATTAGGTGACAGTTTTCTTATCATTTATATCATTCTTTTATTTACTTTTTGTCAAATTTTAGTGGTTTCTTAAACTGGATATTTTGAAATTTACATGTAAAATAATATTTTCTTTCTCATTTTCCTTCACATAAGATCCCTACATATTCACTATCCCTTCTTTAACCACACTTTCTGTTCCTTGACAATCCCTTGAACTAGAAGATAATCCTAGGTTGTATCAAGACCTTCTCCTTCCATTGGTGCCCATCAATGCCATTCTCTGCCACATATTCATTTAGGGCAATTGGTCTGTCCATGTAAAGTCTTTGAATATTGTTCTAGTACCAGGAAGCTCTGGTTCATTGGCAAAGTTGTTCTTATGGTGTTGAAAGCACCTTCAACTCTTGCAATCCTTTCTCAAAATCTACCAACAAGAGGGCAGTTTTCAGTTCACTGGTTTGCAACTAGCATTCACTTCTGTATTTGACATGCTCTAGCTGTGTCCCTCAGGATCTTTCTACATCCGGTTTCTTGGTGGCAAATATTTATATGTATATGTATGTATTTTTGGTGACTCCTACAGTATGAAATTAGGTGGAATTTTAACATGGATTATGCGCAACTAGGTGAAGAAGGTAGAATCCACAAAGGCATTGCAATATAGACTCTCTCCTGTTCTTATGAACCTATTGAAGTTGAGGTTTCACTGCTCCAGAAGCCATTCTTCTTTCTTCCAATCCTCCTCTATCTTATGTTTGGTCTTAAGAAAGAATAATGGTAAAACATCCTAAACCCTTAAATATGACCGTGAGACACTGGAATGTAGATATTGCAGATGATATCATAAGCGACTAAAGAAGAGAATTCTATGCTCCATGTGGTCCTTTTCTTTACTGATATCTGGAAATTTTGGATAAAATAGGATTTCAAAGTTTATCATTTGTTGTCGGTACACCATATTTACACTGTTATTCTCAGTCTGTAGCTGTGCGCCTTTGTTGAGAAATCATTGCAAAAAATGGAAGTGGAAATCCGAATTTTTAACTTAAAAACACATTCGGGAACATTTATAAAATCAACTATCAAGGAATATACAATAAGAATTGAAATACAATATTCATTCAACTAAGGGTCTGTAGAGAAAATACTGGCCTTTGGAGGACAGAGAAATCCTAGAAATTGAACTGTATTTCATAGTAATGAACCTGGGAACAAAATATTATCTAGGAGAATCTCTAACATCTTATGTTCCTAAATCTTTTCTATCCATGCCAAGTCCCTGACCAAATTTCACCATTCAGAGCATGTAACCAATAACGAAGCAAAGAACAGTTTGCAGCTTTAGAGAGATGGAGTTCATAAAGGTTTCCACTATGTCACAGGAGATATACCAGGAAATGTCACCCTTGTATCTGGTTCATGTAAGAAAAGCTGTTCAGCATATAGGCTATGACTGGTGTCAGTGACATCATCATTAGGCCCTCCTTGAAAACTCTATTGTAACCTGGAGATTCCTAGCTTTTTCTGTGATGTCCTAAGTGTTGTTGTAACTGAAACTCCCTTTCAGATATTCCTTCAGGACCTCTAGGGTTTACAAATTGGCCTGTAATTCAGAGTAAACAGCCATTTGAGAGGGAGAACAAAGAACATGAAAAGATCAGAGAAGGATAGAAGGAAGTTGGTCTTCTGTCTTCGTCTAAAATTAAAGGAAAAAATACATGGTCCTTGGGAAAACTCAGTGAGACCTTGGTATAGATTGATTCGGAATGCGGAAGATATAGCCTTGACCTGAGTCTTCCACATCAAGAGCTGCGAGCCTCTCAGAAGCATCTAGACTTCTCAGTTCCTATGACTTCTGGAAGTCAGAGATTTATATCATTCATTTCTTTATTCCAAAAGCCAAGTGTTTGGAAAGTAACAGATATTTTCTTGAGAGCTCATGGCATTCATTCTTTCTGTCAATTATAAACAAGTACTAAGTAAGAAGGGAAAGACAAGTATTGTGTCCTCTGGTCAGTGTAAACTTCTCTATGCTTCGGATGCCAATAGTGCAGTTTGTTTCTTATACTAATGTCTGGGAGAAAGAAGTGCTTCTAATTGAGATTTCAACATCTCAGTCTTTCCACTACTATTTACACTGACTAACACTTTAGATTTCTCAGTCAATTGGTGAGATAAGCTTGCAGTTTTCCTTTCTTTTATTTCTTTAATTTTTTAAATTTTTTTTTAGCAAAAATCTCAAATCTCATCCTGGATGATGATGTAGATTAGACCCATTAGATGAAATGAAGAATTAAAAAAAATCTTCTGATGATGAAAGTGGTAAGGAAATCATATTGATGTATCATAAACGCAGTGCCAATAGCAATATTCAGTCTAGTCTGGGGAGATGCTGCCTTCATCAGAGACCACAGACCTTTAGTGGAGTATGACTCAGTACTAAACTGGGAAGGGAAAATTATGGTTGATATTGTTCTAGTAGATCTCACAACATTAAAAAGTGTTTCTTCCAGATAAATGAATGATTATGTAAAGCAACTCCTGGAATGAACTTATGAGACCCACCATTAGCCTGTGAAATAATGTGTTAAAGAAGAAATCTGTGTCTCTCCAGGGACAAACTGTTGCTTTCAAACCAACATTAAAGCGTCCATTCTATGAATGATACATAGATATATACACATTATAACAGGATGGATACAGACTTTCTTCAGGTCCATGAATGAGGTATTCAGCAGTTGACCTGACTCAGCAATAAAGGTAATTTTTGCCAACTCTTGAGACCTGAGCTCCTTCACTAGGAGCCCCATGATTGAAGGAAAGACCAAACTTCAGACAACGTGTCTCAGATTTGTATTTAGTTCAAGTTTCATGGTCTTGGTCCTCAGAAGGAAAGACATCTTGTTTTCCAATTCTTGTATATCCTATAATCCTTCTCTCTGATGCACTCATGAAAATAAATTACTGTGCATTTCCCTGATAGGTTATTATTGCTATTTTAATTCTCTTGCCAAGAACTATAGAAAATAAGAATGACTGTATCAAAGAATCATATGAAAATCAGATTAAGGGAATGTGGCCATTGAAAATTTGTAACTGAGCTGAAACTCTTACTAGAGACAAACTGCTGTAGAAGGTCTTCTATAGATACCTTGTGTAGTAGTTGGTGTTCCCCAACTAACGGATGACTTTCTCTCTACAGAGGAATCAGACTAGTCACAATGATCACAGACTATGGACCACATAATTTAACAATGGCTGACTATTTGTAAAGTCCTAGAATGTTTTATTAGTTTATTAGTCCAATAGGCTAGATGTCTCATCTGGTCATTGGTATATGGATAAATCTTCAGTAAGTAGGTTCTAATGTCTGTGAGGGTTCGGTAGCAATGTGACTGCAAGCAGGAAAAGGTAAAAGCTTCTTTCTTCCATGTTTTCTATGGGGATTCAAATAGAATGCATGGTTAAGAATACATTGGGATTGCCATTCTCAAACAGACCAGTATCTTCAACTAAACATTCTTTTCTGGGAAGATGCACCCTGTCAGCAGGGCTCATGTGTATGTGAACTGCAAGATCTTGTGTGAGAAGGCAGTCCTGTTCATCAATCCCAATTGCCCCTATTACAGAAATATCCAAGACTTCCTCAATCAACTCCTTTGCAAACATGGTTTTCTGAGATTTGAAGACATTACATCTACTAACAACACCAATGGGATTCAAGATTACTTACAACAGCTCACTGGAGTGAGAATAGTTCCTTGGGTTATTATATGTAGACAAAGAATGCATAGGCAGACACAGTGATCTAATCTACCTGCAACAGAATGGGGAGCTGATGATGTGCCTGAAGCAGATTGGAGCTCTGCACTTATAAAAGTGGTGGCAGTAAAAGCCCATGCTAACAGGAGACATTCAGCCATCCTGAAGCCAGGCAGAGAGTTGATGTGCGTCACAGAAGATGTCAGCATTTTCTTATGATTGACATTTTCAACAAATTGGCTTTTATTCTATCCCGCAGTGCAAAAATCGGTTGCTGTTTGCCTCAAAAATTGTGGTAGGGAAATTTAAGGGGCAACAGAAGTTTGATTATTCAGTCTTCTTGTGCTGACATGTCTCTACCTCTAAGTCTATGTTCCACAATCCAATGCATTTAAATCTACAGAGAATCAGTTACTGTTTCTCTACCGTGCTGATCTGCTGAAGTCATTTTACAGAAGTCCACCTCCTAGTAATTATTAAAGCAATGAATATTGTGAAGTTGTTTTTGATCTACACACAGGCCTTTCACACCCCAAGCATGTACCATCCCACTTCTGCGTTTGCAGCTCTCAACCTATCCATCCTACAACCCACAAAAGTCCACAATTGTATGAGGATGCTGTTTGAAAAACAGATGAATAGATTTATTATAGTTGTTCTTCACTGTACCCATATTAACACAGACGGCAGAGCATATGATGCATTCAGCTCTGTTTGTAGTGTTTAATTGCCCATAAGGTCCCAAAAAGTTGTGAGTTGATTCTATCAGAGTACCAGCAAAGTCAAATATGAAATGCAAAATTTCAGAACTCTCCTTCCAAGACTGTTTGTGAAAGAAGTTGTTTGCAAAACACTGTCCTAATAAATTTATTACATTCTCACTTTGATATTTTGCTTTGATGTCTTGAAGTGACGTTTATTATTGATATGCAGGTCCCCTCTATGGTCTCCAGTGAGAAGGATTCATTCCTCAAATGAATGTATCTGCAGATGCCTGAAAAAATAAATATAACAATTAGAGCTTGATAAAGTTCTAGGTTAAAGATGCAACATCCTACTCCAAAGATCCATATAAGAAATACATTTGACCTTGACCTTATGCAGAAATTTGACACATATTCCCTCTGTCCTTGGAGTTTAATTAATCTCAGATGAATAATTGACAACCAAGAATAGTCTTTAGAATGATTTTACCCTCTTCACTAATAGTTTTGAGCAAATCGAACACTAAAAGATCACAAAGAAGAAATGGTTATAATCAAAAGATACATGTGGTTCAGCTCTAACTCTCATGGTCAAGGTGAAATTGGACACGCTCATTATGGTCATGGATTGCTCTCATAAGACTCTGCAGGAGGTTGTTGCTACTGCCTCCCTTTAAGTTCCAGGAAGACCAAGCCACCAGAGCTGATCAGGTTCCCTTAGAATGCACTTGAAAGCCACATACGCTGAGGAACTTTTGATGTGCTTTAGCTCTATTTTCAGTTTTTTTAAGCCTCTACCAAACAGCAAGCTACCCCTTTTACTCCCTACTCAACACCTCTAAATCTGCCCTAGCTCAGTTGCTCAGTTGACATTAGTCATTGCTCACCACCCCAAGTATGCTCTAATCTTACTGTGTTTCTAACATCCTGCCTGCTACACCAATTGCCACTCCATACTAGATATCACATGACTGGTAGATCTTACTCCATCTGAAGTACTAAATCCTTTCTCCACCCTTGTGTCTACTAACCTGACTGCAGGAATACTAGATATCCACACAACTGCTTGGCCAAGAGCATCTTTATTGAACTATACAGAATCAATTTGGGAACAGGACATTCAGTGTTCGCAGGAAGATTCCTGATCTAAGAATCAAAATGAGACCATACAAGACTCAATCCATGTCTCTGGTTTTGGAAGGGAGATAGAGCAGTTAGAATTTCAGAGTCGAAATTCAAATAATTATAATATATATGTAGTATTAATTATGCCAGTATAAAAGATCCAAGAAAGTGGAAATGGGTAACATTAAAGGCAAAAGAAAAAAACAAAACAAAACAAAACAAAACAAAAAAAAACATACTATAGCCAACAATGTGGACCTGTCAGAAAGGCTGGGCTTTTTCCGGCCATCTGAATTTGTACTTGAAATTCTTCCGACCAATTATTGATCTCTGCATGTAGAAAAGAATAAAAAGAAAAAGAAAACAAAATAAAATAAAAAATCAACAAAATGTAACAATAAGCAAAAGCAAAAGCAAATCAACCCCATTTCTAAAAAAAGAAGATCGAGTGAAGATTGTTTGAGGTTCTCATCTTCTACTACAACTACAAGCCACCAATAGCTTTCAATGCAAAAATTATTCATTATTTTATTTGAATCTTCTCTGTTTGTCAAAGAAACAAGGTTTATACGATGCAAAAACAGGAAACAGAAATAAATCATACTGTAGAGCTCACCACTGATATTACTATGGTGACTGTGGGCAATGCGGAGAATACGTGTTTGACAATGGGTCTTGTGGTTTTCTATATGCTTGCAATATCTATGACTCTGATATGAGTTAGAGTCATCAACAAATCATCACTAAATGAACTGCTCCTTTTCTTTGGAGCACAAGATGTGGCAAACACTTGACTGACTATGATTTGTAATTTGGACCTAGCATCTGTAGTAAAGCTAAGGCATCTGATGGAAAATCCTCCACCAAAACACTGGATTGTCAATGTTGTTGCCAGCCAAAAACCATGTCCTGAGTCTACCCTGCAATTTCCAGAAGAGGTTTCAAAATGTCAAATTTCACAATATTTTATTTGTGGCTTTGTCTTGTTGTCACTTTTTATTTTAAATAAAGTGTGATTTCTGGCATAATCCTTCTAATTTCTTCCTCATATAGAACTTAACTTTTGACCTCAAATTCCATTCATGAAGGGGTACTCTTATCTTTTGTTGGCTAAGTTTTCTATTTTCCTTTTATGGCTTGCTGTGATTGCTTATTGTGGCTGTCTAAATGATGCATTATTGAGCAACTGACTCCATCAGAATGGCTTGTAGGCATCAGTATTTTGCATTTTCTTGATGGCTACATGATATTTGGGGATATTGCCCACTGTGGATGGTACCAACACTAGTAAGCTGAGGAGGTTATAGAGAAAAGGTAGCTGAGCAGATTAGTAAGAAGAGTTCCTCTTAATTTTCCTGCTGCTTCCGTGTGTCCTTTTCTTGTATTCCATTATGAACTGTAACTTGTGAGGTGAAAAAAACCTTCAATTTCCCACCTTGGCACTTTTATGATTACTATAACATAGTAGTACTAACAGGAACATTTGGCATTTTCTGGAGATCTGATCTGATAATCTAGCCTCCTGTTGGTATGTAACCTCACCTTTTAAATCAATAAATTAATCCTGGACGCTCCAATCCTTTGAAATATTCACTCTGCCAACAACATCACACTGTGTATGTAACCCTTACATTTTTTAATCTCATGATATTTTTCCTCCCTCTGTTTCTCTTTAAAATTATCTCCCTAAACATGCTAGCACTTTGCACTTTAAAGTTGTCCTCTGTCCTATAGTAGAATAATTATAGTCAAATTCTTGAGTTTCATATAAGTGGGTGATTTATTGTAGTAAAATTTTCTAATCAATATTTATTTCATTAGCTTTATTAATTAATTAACAATTGACATTATTATATTATCTACTTACACTTAAAACTATAAAAGCTTTGATTTATTCAAGTCTTTAAGGTCCTTCAGAACATCAGCTGGAACATTTCCTTATATATTCTGGATGGATCTTCATTACTTCATATGTCTTCTAACTAATAGTATGCTTTATAACTTTGCTAATCCAGGGTATTTTGTTATGTATTTTAATAGTCTTTCAAGTGGAATATTTCCCTGATTTTTCTCCCATTGCTTGAAATTGGAAAACAGTAAAGATAATGTGTTCTGAGTATTCACTTTGAGTTCTACTATTTATGAATGTATTTTCAACTTTAAGAAACTTAATGTTTTAGAGAACAATTGTCTCTATTCAGGATCACTTCTATCTAATTCATAGTGGTCTTTGCATTTTAAATATTTTTATCCACAATATTTAATTTTATATTTTTAGGTTATTGTGAGGGGAATTTTACCCATATTTTCTCACAGTATGGTTTGTATTGGCAAAAAGTAAAGCTACGGAATTTTGTGTGTTCATATGATGTTCTGCTTTTATGACTCTATTTTTCAGTCTTAAGAGACTGATACATTTTTTAGAGTTTTTAAAATGGTATCACAACATCTGCAAATGAGAACATTTTGATTTCTTCGTTTTTCATTTGTATTCCCTGGATCTTCTTCAGTTGTCATATTGTTCTAACTAAAATTACAAATACTATAATACATAGGTATGAAACCAGTGTATATGCTTGTCTTCTCCTGCTTGTAGTGGAACTGCATTTGATTTTTCTCTCTTTAGCAAGATGATTTTGGTTGGCTTCTTGTACCTTGCCTTTATTATGTTGAACTATATCCTCCATACCTACAGCTTCCCCAGGACTAATCAAACTTGTATGTCTGGGATTTGAAGAAAGCTTATCTGGTTGAAGATTATTTTTAATGTTGACTTGAATCTGTTTAGAAGTATTTTATTGAGAATATGTGTGTATAGGTGTAAATTAGTGTGTAATACTTTCTCTTCCTCTCTTTGTGTCAGTCGTCTGTAACTTTTTCTCCCTCTCTCATTACCTTCCCTTTTGCCTCATTTTCCCCTTGCCTCACTCTCTCTCCTTATTTTCTCTGTCATTGTTAGATAATACCAGATTCAAAAATCTAATTTAATGTATTCAATTTTTTCTCTACTTTATGAAATAGTCTTATACACTTTAAATGCTATTTAAATGTATATTCATTTCTTTTCAACTGAATACATGTGGTCCTATGATATTTGAGGTGGGAGAAATTAAATACCGATTCTATGTAATTGTTTAGTATAGACCTGTTTAAATTATAAAATAATGAGCTGATTTAATATTGATAAATGGAATACATCTAGTATTTACTGTCACTTCCAACCCCGACCAGCAGGAAAGGAGAGACACCACACATTCTTCTCAAAGCAGTTTATTCAGGAACCCTTTTGTCTGCAAGCAGGAACAATGCCTCCATCCAGCCCCTGAGCCCACTCCCTTATATCCTCCCTCAACCACCTCAATGGTCCAGTCTGCGTAACCTCCATTCATAGGTCCACGTCACATGGCCTGATCTATCCACATGGTGTGCCTGGGCAGCTCTCACGATTGGGCGTGGCTTAATTTCAGGTGCTAGTCTTGAGACTCGGCAGCAGTCCCGGGCTCTGTCTTGGGATTGCCGCTACACACGCTCCCCACAGTAAATCACGAATGCTTTAAAATATATTCTAGATTTTGGACTGTAAATCTAAATAATCTGTGTTTTCTCCATGTTTCCTATATTCTCTTTCATTTTATTAATTTAAACCTTTCATTACCTAACATGGCCAGAGGTTATGACAATCTTGTTAATACTTTCCAGGAGTGACCTCTTCCTTTCATTCATTATATAGTTGTCTACATTTTATTGATTTCAGCCATAACGAGTTGGATATGCATGTTATACCCCAAGGCTAAAAAGGCATCCTGAAACAAGGTGCTAAGAGACTGTAGGTGCCCAAATTGTGGGTGGGATCAGAAATAAAGAGCGTCGTCTGGATACAAGAATTGCTACTCTCATGTGACATTGCAGCTGTGGTTTCCTGCACAGCTTCAAGCCAGTCAACAGTCCAGAATGCAGTATAAATGCCTGAAAGCTGTTACTCCTAACTGACACACTGTGGACAGTTAGTGGCTTTTGTTGGAGGATTGAAAAATTTTTGGTAAGGGATTATCATGATATTATTAAACAGTATTTTAATGTAGAAGTTACGGAAAAGTAGGATTCAAAGAAATAGAGTGATGTTGACAAAATAAATGGGTAAATTGTCCTCAAAATTCATTGGTGGAAATTCTCAAAAAATTAAACAATTAAAGTATATTCTACAATTTTATGTACATAGAGTATGTTTTCTGATATAGGGATGTTTCATAAAGTGACCTTAATGAATTTTCTTAGCTACAACAGATCTGCCAATTCTGTGAGTTTAATGGAAGCACATTATATGATTTGACCTTAGCAAATTTAAATTAAAGTGGCTATCTTCAAAAATACTAAGCATTGTTTACCTGTACACGTTGAGCAATGAGCTTCTATAAACCAAAATAAAAAACTAAAGAACTATATATCAAGGAAAAAGAATTAAATTGGGCTACATATCTAAACAAAAAATTCACAATTGAAGAACTCATATCAATAAGAATCTAATGGCAAATATGTATCATCCATATACATTATGGAAATGCAAAACAAAATTATTCTGAGATTTTTTCATCATTTCAGAAAACCTAGGTTAATAACACATGAGCCAACTTATCTTTACTGTATAATGGAGAGAGGGGAGCATTCCTATTCTACTGGTGGGAAGGCAAAATTTTATAACAACTTTTGAAATCAATATGATGTTTCTTCAGGAATATGGAAATGGATATGCCTAATGATATAACTCGGGGGTATAAATCCAAATGTTGATTCATCCTATATAGAGACCCTTCATAATGTGGAAATATTCAAGTTCTTCCTTAACAATTGAAGACATAAAGAAAATGGATGCTTTTACAGATCGGAAAAAGGAAAGCATGGAATTTTCAGGATAGGAATGGATCTTGTGAAAGTCATCATAGATGAGGTAATCCAGATCAAAAAGAAAAAATGGGATACAAATTCGCTATAATCTGAATGTTAATTCTCCAAACTGTGTATCTGTATGACCAGTTTAGTGTAAGTGTCAAGGGACATGGTCCAGACTGTCTCCATTTTGGGAAGTACAAATGTACTTATGGATTGCTGAGGGACACAGTCAGGAACAGGAATGTCAAATGTGAAGAAACAGAGGGCGACAATGGAGGGAATATAGAGAAGTACAGCAAAGACTGAGAGACATTTGAGGCATGGAATGGAAACCTAATTGGATAGAAATACAAAATATGTTTTTTTTTAATTTAACATGGAGGTAACTAAAGATTTATAGCTATAAGGACAAAAGATAAAACTTTAATTTTTTTTTATCTTTGTGAAATTTCAATACTAAGTAATTTATGAAAATTATGGATTTCAACTTTCAGTAAACCTGAAACAGTACAGATAATGAATATATAATCCTTAAGGAGAACAGATGTGAACATCTCTATTGTAAACATAAATATCTTATATTATAAACAGTATGTGTGTAAAATAATCTCTTCGTTTTTTTTATATTTTGAATGTCATTGCTCAAACTGGTATTTTTCTTGAATCCCCATTCTGAGCCTTTGCGTTTCTAATATGGTGCTCCCCCATCTCCTTGCCACTTCACTTTAGCCCTCCAACATCCCCCTTCTCTGGGATATGATGTCTCCACAGGACCAATTGACTCCCTTGCCAGTTATGGCAAATGAGGCAGTTGTCTTCTCCATATGCTCTACGACCTATGTAGCAGAACCCTTTGACTGACCCAAGTATATTCTATTTGGTAATAAATTTCCTGAGCCTCGAAAGTGTAAACTTAATGATCCTGTTGTTATTCATTTTAGGCCCCATCCCCTTCAGATCCTTCAGGCATTCCCCTAACTATTCATTTCTTGCTGTCAGGTTCTTTCCAAATGTTAGCTGTATCTACATCTGTCACGGTCAGGTGATTGTGGAGCCCCTCAGAGGACAGACATATTAGGGTATTATCTGCAAGCACATCTTGAAATCAGTAATAAGGCCAGGATTTAGAGTCTGTGGATTAAATGGTTCTTATGGTGGGGAGGTCTCCTAAGGGTCTTCCCTTCAGTCTTTGCTCTGTTTTTGTATTTGCATTCTTGTAGGCCTTGGATATTTATAGGATAAAGATTTGGAACTGTGTGTGCAGCACCATTCCTTCACAGTTGGGCATGTCTAGCTATAGGAGACAGTCTCTAGTGGTTCTACCTCTTTGCTGCTTGGTATTTCAACTACCATTATCCCATTAGGTTTATGGGAACCTCTTGCATCTCTGGCACCTGGAACTTTCCTGGGGATATCCAAGTTCACCACCCACCACTGATATACTTATTGTCATTTATTCCACTTTTCCTCTGGAATCCTCTCGTTTCTCTTTCATTGTTACAACTAACCTCACTTTGTCCATCATTCTCTACCTATAAATAAGTCCCCATCCCTCTGCCTTTCATGATTATTTTGTTCTCCCTTCTAAGTTGGTTGCAAGCATCCACAATTTGACCTTCTAACATGTTACCCTTCAGGTGATAAATGCTCTGTATAGTGGGCATTCTGAGATATGGGGTAAAATCGACTTGTCACTCAGTTCATCCCATGTTATTTCCTTTTTGATCTCTGTTACTTCACTAATTTCCAGCTACATCCCTTTGCCTACAAAGTTTTGGTGTCCTCATTTTTAATACCTGAGTAGTGTTCCTTTGTTTAAATAAAGCACATTTGTTTTCTCTATTTATTCCTCAGTGGAGTTGAGGTAAATCACACTTGTTTCCAGCATTCGACTATTGTAAGTAAGGCTGCTGTGAACCTGTTCAACCACATGTCCTTGTTGTATGTGGATCAATTTGTGTATATGTGTTGAAGTGAGTGGTAAAGCTGGGTCTTCAGGTAAAGCTATTTGCAATTTTCTCTGAACCTCCACATTTATATCCAAAGTGGAGTAGTGTTCCACTTTGTCTACATCCTAGCCTACTCTGCTACTGCATCAGTTTTTTTATCTTAGTCATTCTGATTGGTGTAATATAGAATCTCTGGCTCATTTTGATTTGCCTTTTTCTGATAACTATGGATGCTGAACATTTCTTGATGTCTTTCTCAGCTATTGAGATACCTCAGTTGAGAATTCTTGGTTTGGCTCTCTAACCAATTATAAAAGTTTTGATATTTGGTTGTCTGGGACAGTAAGGAAGGGGATATCAATATGGAGGGGACAACCACTATAAAAGGTGAGGGGAAGAGGTTAGGCGTGTGGACAGGAAAGATGAAAACAATTGAAATACAAATAAATACCCAATTTAATAAAAATGGAAGAAGAAGTAAACAAATAGAATCCCAGAAAGAGGGAACACAAAAGTACCTTAAAGAACTAATGGAAAAACAAAAAACAAAAAACAAACAAAAAAAAAAAACAGGAAAGGAAAATGAACAAAAAAATCCAGGAGTTAAAAATGGAAAAAGAAACTATAAAGAAAGCACAAAGGAAGACAACCCTGGAGATGGAAGACCTAGAAAAGAGACCAGGAGTCATAGATGTGAGCGTCACCAACAGGATAAAAGAGATGAAAGACATAATCTAAGGAGTTGAAGATTCCTTAGAAAACATTGACACAACTGTCAAAGATAAAAAACAAAAAACTCCTAGCCAAAAAAACACAGGAAATCAAGGACACAACAAGAAGATCAAACCTAAGGATAACAGGTATAGAAGAGGGTGAAGACTGCTAACATCAAGGGACAGTAATATCTTCCACAAAATTATAGAATAAAACTTCCCTAATCCGAAGAAAGAGATGCCCATAAACATACACAAAGCCTACAGAACTAGAAATAGATTGGACCAGAAAAGGAAACCCTCCCATCACATAATAGTCAAAACACCAAATACACAAAACAAATAAAAATATTAAAAGCAGTAAGTATATGTATAAATAACATATAAAGGCAAACCTATCAGAATTACACCAGAATTTTCACTAGAGACTATGAAAGCCGGAAGATCCTGGACAGATATCATACAGACCCTAAGAGAACAGAAAGGCCATCCTAGGCTAATTTATCCAGCAAAATTCTCAATTAACATAGATGGAGAAACCAAGATATTCCATGACAAACCCAAATTTACACAATATCTTTTTAAATATCCAGTAATACAAAGGACACTAACTGGCAAATCCCAAAACAAGGAGGCAAGTAAAATCATAAAGCAAGAATTAATCTTTTCACAACAAAATAAAGAGAAGGGAAGCACACAAACATTAACTATCCTCCAATTATGAAAATAAGAGAAAGTAATCATCGCTATTCCTTAATATCTCTCAACATCAATGGACTCAATTCCCCACTAAAAATACACAGATTGACACACTGGATATGTAATGAGGACAAAGCATTTTGCACTAGAGGAAACACATTTCAGAGACAAAGACAGACACTACCTCAGAGTAAAAGGCTGGAAAAAATCTTTCCAAGCAAATGATCTGAAGAAGCAAGCTTGAGTAGCCATTATAATATCATATAAAATTAACTTTCAACCAAAAGTCATCAAAAAGCATAAGGAAGAACACTTTATATTCATCAAAGGAAAAATCCACCAAGATGAACTTGAAATCATAAATATCTATGCTCAAAATAAAAGGGCACCTGCATACATGAAAAAACCTTACTAAAGTTAAAAGAACATATAGCAGCACGAATAATAAGAGTACGAGATTTCAACACCCCATTCTCACCACTAGACAGATCACAGAAAGAGAAATTAAACAGAGACATAGACAGACTAACAGAAGGAATAAACCAAACGGACTTAAGAGATATTTAGAGAACATTCTATCCAAAACAAAAGGATTTAACTTCTTCTCAGCCTTTCATGGCACTTTCTCCAACATTGATCATATAATCAGTCAAAAAGCAGGCCACAAATGATATGGAAATATAGAAATAATTCCATGCACTCTACCAGACTACCATGGGCTTAGGCTGTCCTTCAATAACAATCGGGAAAGAACACCCACATATACATGGAAGTTGAATAATGCTCTACTCAATTATAACTTGGTCAAGGAAAAATTAAAGTAAGAAATAAAAGACTTCTTATAATTCAATGAAAAAGAAGGTACAATATACCAAACTCTTAGAATACAATGAAAGCTGTGGTAAGAGGAAAACTCATAGCTCTGAGTGCCTGGAGAAAGAAACAGGAGAGACTATCCATCAGTAGCTTGACAGCACACCTAAAACCTCTAGAACAAAAAGAAGCAAATACATGCAGGAGTGGTAGAAGGCAGGAAATAATCAAACTCAGTGCTGAAATAAACCAAGTAGAAAAAAGAAAAGTGACAATACAAGGAATCAACAGAACCAATACCTGATTCTCTAAGAAAATCAACAGGATACATTAACCGGAAACCAGACTAACAGGAGGAAACAGAGAGTGTGTCCAAATTAACAAAATCAAATATTAAAAAGGGAGACATTACAGCACAATCAGAGGAAATTAAAAAAAAATCATTGTACTACAAAAGGCTATGTTCAATGAAACTTGAAAATCTGGAGAAAAAGGACTAATTTCTAGACAAATACAAGGTGCCAAAGCTAAATCAGGAAAAGTAAACCATTTAAACAACCCATAACTCCCAAAGGAATACAAGCAATCACCAAAACTCTCCCAACCAAAGAGTCCATGATCAGATTGATTTAGTGCAGATATCCATCCAAAATTCATTGAAAATAACATAACAATACTGTTCAAACTCTTTAATAAAATTGAAACAGATGGAGTACTACCAAATTGCTTTCATGAAGCCACAAATACTCTCATCACTAAAACACAGAAAGACCCAAAAAAGAAAGAGATCATCAGACGAATTTTCTTATCAATATCGACACAAAAATACTCAATGAAATTCTTACAAACCTAATCTTACAACACATTAAACAATCATCCACTATGATTAAGTAGGATTCATCCCAGGCTTGCAGGGATGCTTTAATATACAGAAAACAAACAACGTAACCAGTATATAACAAACTTAAAGATAAAAACCATATGATCCTTCATTAGATGCTGAGAAAGATTTTGACAAACTTCAACATCACTTCATGATAAAAGTCCTTGAAAGTACAGGAATTTAAGGCCCATACCTAAACATTATAGCAAATGTGTAGTTAACATTAAACTAAGTGGAGAGAAACTTAAAACAATCACACTGAAATCAGGGACTAGACAAGGCTTCCCACTCTCTCACAACTTATTCAATATAGTTCTAGACATCTTAGCCAGAGCAAGCACACACTGAAGGAGGTCAAAGGGATATAGATTGGAAAGGAAGAAGTCAAAATAGCACTGTTTGTAGTTGATATGATAGTATACTTAGTGACCCCAAAAGTTCCACAAGAGAATTACTAAGCCTGATAAACAATTTCAGCAAAGTGGCAGGGTATAAAAATAACTCTGCACAAAAGCTAAACAAGCAGAGAAAGAAACTAGGGATATGACACTCTTCACAATAGCCTCAAATAATATAAAATATCTTGGGGTGACTTTATCCGAGCAAATAAAAGATATGAACATATGAGCAGAACCTCAAGTCTCTGAAGAAAGTGAAGGAGATTTCAGAAGATGGAAAGATCTCCCATGTACATGTCCTGACAGGATTAATAGAATAAAAATGGCCATTGCACCAAAAGCAACCTAAAGATTCATTCCAATCCCCATCAAAATTCCAATCCAATTCTTCATAGAGTTGGACAGAAAAGTTCATAAATTCATCTGGAATAACAAAACACACAGAATAGCTAAAACTGTCCGCAACAATAATGGACTTCCTTGGGAATCATTATCCATGAACTCAAGCAGTATTACAGAGCAATAGTGATAAAAACTGTATGGCATTGAGACAGAGGCAGCCAAATAGACAAGTGGAATAGAACTGAAGACCCAGAAATGAAACCACACGCCCATGATCACTTAATTTTTAAGAAAGGTGCCAAAACCATCCAATGGAAAAAAGATAACATTTTCAGAAAATGGTGCTGGTTCAACAGGAGGTCAGCATGTAGAAAAATTCAAATTAATCCATTCTTACTGCCCTGTAGAAAGCATAACTCCAAGTGCATCAAGTACCTCCACATCAAACCAGATACACTCAAACTAATAGAAGAACATTGGGGAATCATCTCAAACACATGGGCACTGGAGAAAATTTCCTTAACAAAACACCAATGGCTCATGCTCTAAGATCAAGAATTGACAAATGTGATCTCATAAAACTACAAAGTTTCTGTATGGCAGAGGACACTGTTGTTAGGACAAAATAGCAACCAACAGATTGGAAAAAGATCTTTACAATCCTACAGCAGATAGAGGGCTAATATCCAAAATATACAAAGAACTCATGAAGTCAGACTAAAGGGAAACAAATAACCCTATTGAAAAATGGAGTTCAGAGCAAAACAAAGAATTAACAGCTGAATAATTTGGAATGGCAGAGAAACACCTAAATAAATGTTCAACATCTTTAGTCAAAAGGGAAATGCAAAACAAAACAACCCTGAGATTCTACCTCATACAAGTCAGGATGGATAAGATGAAAACTCAGGTGACAGCAGATGCTGGCGAGGATGTGGAGAAAGAGGAACACTCCTCCATTGTTGGTGGGGCTGCAGACTGGTACAACCATTTTGGAAATCAGTCTGGAGGTTCCTCAGAAAATTGGACATTGAACTAACTGAAGAACCAGCTATATCTTTCTTGGGCATATACCGAAAAGATGCTCCAACATATAAAAAAGACACATGATTCACTATGTTCATAGCAGCATTATTTATAATAGCCAGAAGCTGGAAAGAACCCAGATTCCTTCAATAGAGGAATGGATACAGAAAATGTAGTACATCTTCAAAATGGAATATTACTCGGCTATCAAAAGCAATGCCTTTCTGAAATTCATAGGCAAATGGATGGAACCAGAAAATATCATCCTGAGTGAGGTAAACCGATCACAGTAAAACACACATGGCATACCCTCATTGATAAGAGGCTATTAGCGCAAATGCTTGAATTACCCTAGATGCACAGAACTAATGAATCTCAAGAAGGATGACCAAAATGTGAATCCTTCCCACCTTCTTTAAAACGGTAACAAGAATACCCTTGTCAGAGAATAGGGAGGCAAAGTTTACAGAGGCTGAAGGAATACCCATTCAGAGCGTGCCCCACATGTGGCCCATACATATACAGCAACCAATCTAGATAAAATGGATGAAGCAGCAAAGAAGTGCAGGCCAACAGAAACTGAATGTAGATCTCTACTGAGAGACAAAGCCAGAGTATGGCAAATACTTAGGCAAATGCCAGCAGCAAACCACTGAACTGAGAAAGGGATCCCGGCTGAAGGAATCAGAGAATGGCTTGAAAGAGCTGAAGAGGCGCAAAACCCCATATGCAAAAAAAAAAAAAAAATGCCATAATTCCTTTTCTTTCTACTTGGTTGATTTCAGTACGGAGTTTGATTATTTCCTGCTCTCTAGTCCTTTTGTTGCATTTGGGTTTTTATTGGTTCTGAGATTTCAGGTGTTCTGTCAAACTGCTAGTGTATCAGAGCTCCTGTTTCTTTGTGGAAGCTCTCATAGCTATGAGTTTTCCTCTTAGCATTGTTTTTTTTTTTTTTTTTTTTTTTTTGTGTTCCCAAGTTATGCTTCATTGTCATTAAATTCTAAAAAGTCTTTACTTTTTTTTCTTTATTTCTTCCTTGAACTAGTTTTCATCGAGTAAATCATTCTTCTGGTACCATGTATATGTGGGTCTTTGGTTGTTCTTGTTGTTATTGAAGACCATTCTTAGTCTGTAGTGATCTCATAGGATGAATGGGATTAATTCAGTCTTCTTGTATCTGCTTATGCCGGTTTTGTGATGGATCATATTGTCAGTTTTGGAGAAGGTACCATGTAGGACTGAGAATAAAGTGTCAGGAGCCATAACAAGACAAGCTAAAAACTAGCAGGTGATCATCCTCAGATGGACAGCCTCAGATTATTTTATAATCCACAACTGGTTTGCCCTTATTAAGCAAGGCTGTAAGGGATTCATTTTGAGAAAGTTTCCTGCTATTGAAATGCTATTCCTGTTGTTATTATTAGACATATATAACAATCATTGAGTAAGAGCACACACATTTGGAGCAGATCTCTGCAGGCCACAAAGTTGTACTGTCCCGCAGCGATGCTATACAGACAAATAAATGAATCTTTAGTCTTAATAATGATCCTACAATAATTCCTAATATTATATCAATGGTCATTTAGCTTTTTTTAATGGGACTGCTATAAGTCTCTTTCTAATAGTCAAAATTGCAAAACTCTGCCAGTCTCCCAGGTGTCACCAGTTAATTGTTCTGAGATAGTAAACAGATTTTCCCCTACTCAGGACACATTCCAAGAGGTTGCAAAACAGTTATCAAGAGACATAAAAAGAGAACAAATGATTTGTTACAGGTGCAAGGACAGAGGATAAGATATTGACTGGGTTTATCTGTAAATAACTTCTCTATCAACTATGGTTTTGGATATTCAGTGAACCTGTAGAGCTGACACTGGTGATGAAGGTTTAGCCAGATAATTACTCCTGATGGATATTCACGTAAACATTCTTGGTTGTAAAATTGTATATCAATTTATGCTTTGATCTTTCATATGAAATAGTGATAATCATTGTAGCACGTGATCATGTATTCTGAAAGATGTTTAGGTGCTGAGGACAAAGAGAAGACACACAGAAGGACTGAGACAGAAGGTCTGAACTGGAAGGACAGAGACAGATGGACTGGGCTCGATAGTGGCTGAGCTGAAAAGTCCAGTTTGAGATAAGGAGAACTGAGCTAAGTAGAACTGATACAAAAAGATCTGGGCTGAGAAGAAATGTAGAGAGGAATAACTTATGTAACATAAGAGAGCAATCAGCAGAATGCAGAGGAAAAGAGGAAAAAAGAAGAAGCTGGAAAGAAAAGAAGGTGCAGGCAGGTTTGTCCTTACCAATGGACAGAAAAGGTCATTTCTTAGTACTAATGCAGGCTTAGTCTTGTTAAAAGGAACAAGTCTTTTCTCTTACAAACTTGGGATGAATAAACTTAGCATTAAAAGGGTAGAAGTGATTTCTTTCTCTCTGTAATAAAGATTGGAGTTCATCTTTCTGCACTGGTCCTTCGTCTTTTGCTCAATATGCATATGTAAGTATTGATGTCTGTGTAAGTATGTAATTATGAGTTTTTGTGTGTAAGAATGTAATTGTGAGATTTCATGTAAGTTGGGCCCAGCTGAATTTGAGAGGAAATGTATCAATGCACGTTTATTGAATCCAGGTGTGAAATTATGTTCATGCATATTTGATTATGTAAAAGTTTTACTTCTGTAATTGCTATGCACTTCTCATGGATTAGTAGAAGTTTATTGCTCCAAGCTTCTCCCTAGCCTGACAAGCAAGAAGCATAAGGACAAAAGGGAAAAGGCTCCAGCAAGTAATCCTCTACTTTATCTCCTGCTGTTTTAGAATGAGGTGGTAAGTGCCAGAGACTGCAGTTTCTGGTCTCAGAAGGCAGACCAGTTACAGTAGCAAAGCATAGTGACTGAGACATAGATAAGTAAATCAGGTACAGTAACATAGTAACTTAGACTTAGATAAGTAAACTTATTATTATACAGCAACCCGAAATATCTTGTAAGAGAAAAACTTACCACATATATCGTAAGACAAAGTCTCACCCTCCGCTAACACTCTTCCTCCTCAGCTGCCTCAAGAAGAACCAACAGGAGAAAGAAGATCAATCTTAGGGCTGGCCCATGAGAAGGAGGTGTATTATTTGTTTTAAGATGAAATGTTGTATTGATATTTGTTAAATATATTTGGTTCATACCTTGTTAGTTTCTTTGTGTCTTTGCTTAGTTTCTCTTTCCATGATGTGTTTATTTATGAGAGTGGTATACTGAACTGTCCAACTATTATTGTATATGATATAATATATGTTTTGAGCTTTAGTAAAGTTTCTTTGACGAATGTGTATACCCTTCAATTTGTAGCATAGTTATTCAGTATTGAGTTTTTCTTGGTATATTTTTCGTTTGGTGAGTATGAAATGTCCTTTATTACCTTTCTTCATAACTTTTGCTTGAAAGTTTTTTTCATTTGATACTAGAATGGTTACGTCAGATTCTTTCTTGGGAACATTTGCTGAAAAATTGTTTTTCTGTCTTTCACTCTGAGGAAGCATTTGTCTTTGTCGTTGAATTGTGTTCAGTTCATGCAGCAAAATGATATATATATACATATATATATATACATACATATATATACATATATATATATATATATATTCAGTTAGTGTTTGTCTTTTTATGTAGAATCGAGTCCTTTGATGTTTAGTGTGTTTGGGAACAATTGTTGCTTTTTTCTATTTTTTTTTTTAGATGTCAAATTATGTTTCTGTGGCTATCTTATTTAACTTCTTTTGTGTTTTTTAAAAGTAGATTATTTTCGTGCTTTGTGTGGGGTGTAGTTTCCCAACTTGTGCTGGAATTTTGGATCTATTATCTTTTGAAGGACTGGATTAATGGAAATATATTTTGTAAATTTGCTATTTACATGGCATATCTTGGTATCTCCATCTATGTAGTTGAGAGATCTTATAGTAGCCTGGGGTGCCATATTTGTTCTTTTAGGATTTGTGTGATATATGCCCAGGATCTGCTAACTTTCATAGTGTCTCTTATGAAGACTGGTGGAATTCTGATAGGTTTGCCTTTTTATGTTACTTGAACTTTTTCCCTTACTGCTTTTAATATTTTTCTTTGATTTGTGCACTTTATATTTTGACTATTATGTGATGGTAGAAATTTCTTTTCTTCTCCAATTTTTTTGGAGTACTTTATTCTTTTCATATGGTTAAGGTTGTCTCTATCTTTAGGTTAGGGAAGATTTCTAGTATAATTTTGTTGAAAATATTTACTGGCCCTTCAAGGTGGGAGTCTTCATTCTTTTCTATACCTATAATCCTTAGGTTTTGTCTTCTCATTTTCTCTGGGATTTCTGGGATGTTTTGGGTTAGGAGTTTTTTGTGTTTTGCATTTTTTGACAGTTGTGTCAATGTTTTCTATGGTACCTTCTGACCCTGATAATCTTTTCTATCTTTTATATTCTGTTGTTTGATGCTTGCATTCTTGACTCCTAATCTCTTTCCCAGGTTTTCCATATCCAGAGTGTCTCTCTTTGTGTGTGTGTGTTTTTTTTTGTTGTTGTTAATATTGTTGTTGTTGTTGTTGTTGTTATTGATCTTTCTGTTTAAATATTTTTTTCCTGATGGATTGTTCACTTCCTCCACCAGTTTGGTTATTGTCTCCTGGAATTCTTTAAGGGAGTTCTGCGTTTCCTCTATAAGGGTTTCTATCTCTTTACATCTGTTGTCCTGTTTTTCTTTGATAGAGTTACTTATGTCCTTCTTAAAATCCTTTAACCTCATCATGTTAAGTGATTTGAAGTACAAACATTTCTTTTTCTTTTCTGTTTTGTTGAGGATATCCTAACCTTGCGTTGGTGTGAGAACTGGGATCTGATGATGTCATGTAGCCTTGGTTTATGTTTTTTAGGCTTTTATACTTCCCTCTTGCCATCTCATTATCTCTGGGGTTAGCTGGTTTTACGTCTCTGACAATGGATTGAACCTCCTGTAAGCCTGTGGGTCAGCACTCTAGGGATACTAAATCTCTCTGGAAGGATCTTGTCTACCAAGAGCTGTGGATCAGGATCAGCTACAAGGAATAGATAGAAACCAAAAGTATATTGTAACGGACTGCACCTCTGTTCCTGGGTTCTGAGGGTTCCAGGAAGTTCCCTCTGAAGAGTGTTAATCTCTCCTGTGCACTTTAGTGTGTCATCACTCCTGGAAGTCCAGCCATTTTCTGGTGGTGCCTGGCCACAGAGAGATGAGGTACAGGTTCAGCTCTGGAAACACAGCTGTATGTCCTCTTGGTTTTTAATCTTTCACTGGAACAGCTCACAAATAAAATTTGACTCCAAGACTAGTCAGCCCCTAGGAATGATCATTTCTTTGTATCTTCAGAGATGGGACCACAAATGAATTGCACCTGGCATTTTTAAATGGGTGCTATGAATTAAAATTAGGTATCTTATTCTTTCATGTCAAATGTATTCCTAGCTGAGATAATTGCTCAGTCAACAAAGCATTGCTGTTGAATATGAAATAGACTATCGCTGAAAAAAAAATGTTTAGGCAATGTCATTTAGGTCATTGAATTGTAATATATTTATGAACTCACATAATTACTTCATGATGGTTTAACCAATGCATGGAATGCATATTCATTAAAACGAAGAATAGTATAAAGTTTATTTTTTACAACTTACTAAATCGTGCTTTCAATCAATCAATCAATCAATCAATAAATAAATAAATCTCCATTAATGTACCAGGCTCCATAATAGTGGTATAGATTAGGAATGAATAAAAAGTATTATGAACTTTCTTTTATAAATACTGCTTTATATACAAGGAAAAAGAAAGAAATGAATGCTTAAATCAGTGTGTTGGAGTTAATAGCATGCAAGTAATTGAAGAATCTACTTTAGAAATAAGGTCATGGAGATTTTCTTAGGGAAGTGACATTTAAGTTAAATTAAATGAAACATAATTGAACTATATTTTGGGCAAAATCACAGTAAATATAAGGTCGATAAAAGGATGAAGACCTTGACCTATCCAAAAGTACATATGAGAGAAGTTTGTATTGATTAAGAGATAGAAGAGCAGTCCAAATAAAGCTGATGCTTAGGCAATGTCACATATGGGAATATAGAAACAATATTATAAATATAATTTTTATTTACAGAAAATGTATTAGAAATCATTGAGTAGTTTTAAATAAGTTTGTTTAACTCAGTATGTATATAGTAAGGGACTCTGGTTACTTATGTATTATGAAATGTTACAGAGAATGATTTGAAAGAAGTTTTTGAAGTCTATATGGAAGTAGTGTCAATGATAATGAAAAAGAGTCATATCAGAGAGCTATGTTGGAAATTGATGTGTTTTGTAGTAGAATGAGGCTGGGGTGGGCAGGAAGAAAAGAAAGCCAATGTCTTTTTTTTTGAGCAAATGAAAAGATGTTGGTGTTATTTACTAAGATGTGAAATATATCATGATAAGTGGGTTTAGGAGAATTTTAAAGGAATTTATTTTAGATCGATTTACTTGAAGATGCTTGAAAGAACCTCTAACTCACTAGACATTCCTATTTACTGTTCATGGTTTGGTGATTTAAGTCATTACTCAGACCATAATTAGCTGATATATAACAAAAACTTACTTTAATATCTGTATTTTTTCAAGTTATATCCTCATATTTAATTAAGAGGAAACCTATGATTATACTACATGCTTATTTAGTGTATTCAGACAAAGTATTTGCCCATTTACTTATTACAAACATTTTGGATTGCAATTAGAATTTAATCCAAGTTTATGGGAGCTGACACAGCAGTTTGATTAGAATGTATTAGCTCATGAATGTGAATTTCACCGAAAGAAGTCATTTGCTCAGATTTTGTAAATTTACAAACACTAGAAGAGTAAAAATAGTAATAAATTCTAGCTCTTATACTTTTTATCTTTAGTATTTTAGTGTGTTATGATATACATGCAAAAATTCCTTATCCAGATGATTTTTATCTATAATATCCACTACTATTTAGCATATCAACAGTATTTTAAAACTATGAATAACATATGCTTTCAGAAAATTTTCATCAAATGAGCCAGAAATTCTTCATGACTTCAACACATCATGACCATTTTGAACCGAATAAAACACAAATCAGGAAAGGCAGAAAATGATTGGCACATGTACTGTTCTTTGTTTTAAATTTAACAATCGTGCGAGTTATAGGATAGAGCTTTGAAAGTAGAATCAATGAGAGGATGAAAAATACTGAGGAAGAGTAATTAAATTGAATTCTTGCTACATGAAAGAAAATACTGGATCTGAAGGTAAGGTACATTCTATAAAATGACCCTCTTCTTCTGCCACTATTTATACAATGCTTTGGTATTTGATCGTATAATATGTTCCATAAACGTATCAATGATTCTGGTTATTCTTAATTAAATGAACATGCAGTTCAGCTGATTTAATATTACACATTATCTTAATGTTCTTCTGTATCTTTGGATATTAATATATAGAGAATTATTTTGATTTGGGTAAATTTTTATTGTTTGTTTATCATATAAAGAAGAAATTATTAACAAAGAATGGATACCTGATATTTTCTAAAAAATGTCAATAGAGATTTAACCATATATGTAAGCTCAACCATTTATACCTTCTCCAAATGAAACTCATTGAAATGTCACTACTCATATAGTACATAAAGGGAGTGATATATAGGAATAAAAACATCCCCTGTGCATCCAGAACCATCTATTATCCACATGATGAAAGCCAATTTTAGGAAGAGAAGATGACACAGCCTCATTGCAGGATAAATCAGCTTCATTCAAAATGAAGATTGAGCTGGAAAGTGATTTGAACTAAGTGCAGTTAAGAATATGAAAATGTCAAAAATTGCAATCTTACTAGGTGGTATGTCCTTGTTGTAGGAGGTATGTAGTTAGGGGTAGGTTTTGAGGTTTCAAAGGACTGAAGCTATTTCAATCCAGTTTTCTCCACCTTCCGCTTGTGTTCTGAGATGTAATCTTTCAGCAACCTCTGCCAGTGTATCTTTGCTCTGATATCATCCATCACTGATTCTTATATTCTGGAATGTAAGTCCAAATAAATTATTTCTTTTATACAGGAAAGAATAATACAAATGAGTTTAATGTTATGAGAAGCAGACCTGGTTTACCTGATATGGTTGCCTTTTCCCTTTTTAGCTTGGGCCATCACACTTCTGCTATGTTGAATGAGATGTATCCACGTTCTCTACTCTCACATATTGCAGTTTGTCACTTGGTCCTCAGGACCTCCTTATACCTGGGGCTGTATTTTTTTTCTTGGAAGTTAGAAAGTTTGTAATTTCCTGACTTTGGTGCAGGGTTAAAAGTGAATGGGAAGTGAATGACATACATACCATAACTCTTCTGTATTATTCCCTAAATGGGGGTTATTGGAAGATGGGAATACTGAGGTGAGCAGAAATGAAAGGTGCTGCTTTACTTGAAATGTTTTCTCTCCTCATTCTGTGCCCCTGTAAAGGACCAGCCTTATCTCTCAGACCTGGCCATGTTCCTATCACTGCTCCCCTTCCTTTCTATTGCAGCTCTTAATTCTAGGTCCTGCTTGCCACTCTAGGTTTCATATTGACCAGATTCAGCTCATTTTCCTGTGATCCTGCTCTGAAACATACACAAGTTTGTTTGTTTTTTTTTCTTTTCAAACTTTCAATTTTTATGTTGGTTTTTGTTTTAACTCTTTTATGGAAGTCTTACAAGAGAATCATTCAGGGATGTCTGTTTTGATTGGAATGAGAAAATAATGAAAAAATCTTTTTTTCAAAATTACGGGAAATGTTCATGTCTACATTTTCTCTTACATACACCTGCCATGCTAGTTTATCTCCCTGTCTTCTTCTGAGTTCTTTCCTCCCATTGCTACTTGGATACTGCCTCTTAAGACTTATTGCAGAACCACGAATGCTGACATACACAAGGAAGGTGTTGATACTTCACAACATTTCTAACCCTTTTTCTTCCTTCTCTCTTGTTTGAATTAATTTGGATCACTATACTCAATAGTACAGTGCTATACTGCTTGGGCCTTGAAAATATCTGTTATTATTGCCTTGTCATAGTTTCACAGCTCAGGGTTGGGCCTACTTACACTTTGGAATCTTAGTCCAAGAAGTTTGAGAACTTTAATAAAACATTGTCAGGAGCTACATATGCTTTTAAATGATTCCTTAATAAATTGAGGCATATAAAACCCTTTAGTAAATCATGGAAATAGGAGTCTGAGATTCTTATTTCTGTAAAGTACTTGAAAAACATGAAAGCGAGAAAGGCCATGGCTCGCTCACTCTTGTTATCAGATAGGGCGCTGAAATATGACTTTAGTTTTTCTGCGATTTCTGGTTAGAGCATAAAGATGTCTGTTGTAGTTTGCATTAACGGATTGCTTATATTAATACCCCTTTTGCTATTGTTTTGGTTTTCTGTCTTCATTGTTCCCATTAGAGCCTTAGCTCCCCTCTCTGTGTAGATAAAAGGTAGGTTCAGTCCAGCTATTATTGTTCTGGCACACAAACTACTTTTTGGGAACAAATGTTCACCATTGTATAGTTGACAGTTGTTTCAAATTCTTCCCTTGTCCTCACTTTCTTGTAACAACATACTTCTTTACATCTTCTTCAATTGACTTTATTGACCACTCTGTAATCCTATTATGTATCTGTGTGTATGGAAGAAAGTGCTTTTTAAATTTTCTGTGGTTAGTGGGTTTATTCTTCCATAAACTGCTACCCAACAGCACATGACCTCAGGCCATTACTGGGAATTATTTTATGCTGGGATCTTTGGGGGAGGATAGTGTGAAATTCATCACTGTCCTTTGTTTCAGATATTTTTATGTTTGAATAAGTAACCCATACTATACAATTAGCCAACTAACTCTTGTGTTCCCCTTCCTGTATGGCTGCTGGTGTAAATAAATTGCATTTTGTCATTGATAAACAATAATAAAATCACTTAAAGACACAAACACACTTAAAGACAGGAAGTATTCACAAAGAAAAATCCACTTAAAATGGAGATAAAATATAAACAAAATAAGATCAAAAGATCCATTCAGAAATCATGATATTAAAAATGTCATTATCAAACTACAAATTTGTAAGATGAGATAGTAATAATATATATTTAAGTAAAGAGGAAAACATTAAATGCACTGTGTGCCCAAAGAATTCATTCAAAATGTAGTATATAACCAAGAATGGAATTTAGCTCTCACTCTTGGTACAATAGAGGCAAAATGGAAGGATTACTGCTAGGCTAAACCCAACCTGGAATGTGTAGTGCCAAACTATCAAGAAAGATGATGTTTGAAAAATACCACATAAAGAAAATATCGATAATAAAAAAAATATATAAAAATAAGAAAGTATTGAAGACCAGCCCTAGTCCATGGTAATCTGATAGGGTGCATGGGATAATTTGAATATTCTGTTATCTATTGAGACCTGTTTAGTTACTGAGTATATGGGTAAGTTTGGAGAAGTTACTTTGAGGTGCAGAGAAAAAGGTATGTTCTATTGTTTTAGGATGAAATGTTCTTTCAACATCTGATAAATCCATTTGGATAATAATTTCTGTTATTTTTACTGTATCTGTTTAGTTTCAGTTTCCACAAATGATCCATTGTTCTACGTGGAGTATTGAAGTCTCCCACTATTATTGTGTCCGGGACAATATAAGCTTTGAGCTTTAGTGATGTTTCTTTTGTGAATTTATGTGCCCTAGCATTTGAAACATAGTTGTTTGGAATTGATAGTTCATCTTAGTATTATTATTTTTACAATTATTTTGTCCTTCCTTATCATTTTTGATATCTTTGGTTGAAAGTCAATTTTATTCAATGTTAGAAAGGCTATTCCATTTTGTTTCTTGGGACCATTTGCCTGGAAAGTCTCTCCAGCCTTCTACGTTGAGATAGTGACTGTCTGTATAACTAAGGTGTGTTTCCTGTAAGCAGCAAAATGTGCGGTCCTCTTTATATATCCAATCCCTTAGTTTAGATCTTTTTATTGGAGAATTAAGTCCATTGATGGTAAGAGATAATAAATAAAATGTATTGGTTTTTCCTGTTATTTTTATTATTAGAAATGAAATTACGTTTGTGTCTATCATCTTTTGGGTTTGTTGAAAGATTAATTCCCTACTCTTTCCTAGGGTGTAGTTTCCTTCCTTGTGTTGGAAGTTTCCATCTACTATCATATGTGGGGATGGATTTGTCGAAAGATGTTTTGTAAATTTGGCTTTGTCATGGAATATCTTGTTTTCTCCACCCATGGTAATTGAAAGTTTTACCAGATATTATAGCCTGGAGAACCAGAAATGAATGTAAACACCTATGGTCACTTTATCTTTGATAAAGTGCTAAAATCATTTAATGGAAAAATGACAGAACTTTCAAGAAATGGTGATGGTTCAACTGGAGGTCAGCATATAAAAAAATCAATTGTATAAACAAACTCACAGGGTAGGGGAACAAATGATCATCTTGTTAGATGCTGACAAAAAATGAAAACAATCAATACCTTTTCATGTTAAAGATTTTGTACAAATCATAAATTCAATGTCCATACATAAACATAGTAAAAGCAATATTACAAAAAATCAGTAGCCAACATCCACTTAAATGGAGAGAACCTTGAAGAAAAACAACAAAAATCAGTGAATAGAAAATGTAGCCCAATCTCCACTTACTTCTTTAATATAGTACTGGAAATCTTATTCATAGAAAGTAGAAAACAAAAGGAGATCAAAGAGAATGCAAGAGGTCAAAATATCATGGTTTGTACATGATATGATAGTATATACTAGTGACCCCAAAAATTCAACCAGAGAATTCATTCAGCCAATAAAAAACTTCAATAAAGTGGCTGGATATAAAATTAACTCAAACAAATCAATACCCTTCCTCTACTTCAAGGATAAACAGGTTGAGAAGAAATTAGGGATATGACAACTTCACATTAGTCAAAAATAATAAAAAATACTCCTGTGCCACTCTAACCAAGCAAGTAAAAGGTCTGTATGACAAGAACTTCAAGTCTGTGAAGAAAAAAAATTGAAGAAAATCTCCGATGGAAAGATTTGACATGCTCAAGGGTTAGTAGCGTTAATATTGCAAAAATGGCCAACTTGCCAAAAGCAATCAACATATTCAAGGCAATCGCCATCAAAATTCCAACTCAATTCTTCATAGAGGTAGAAAGAGAAATTTGAAAACTCATTTGGAATAACAAAAACCCCATGATAGGGAAAACTATCCTCAACAATGATAGAACGCTTTGGGAATCACTATCCCTTACTTCAAACTGTATAACAGAAAAATAGTGGGGTCGGGGATTTAGCTCATTGTTAGAGCGCTTGCCTTGCAATTGCAAGGCCTTGGGTTCAGTCCCCAGCTCCAAAAAAAAAAAAGAAAAAAGAAAAATAATGATAACAATTTAATGGTTATGGTACAGAGGCAGATACCCAGATCAATGGAATAGATTTGAAGACCCAGAAATGAAGGCACACACCAGGCACTTGATATTTGACAAAGGAGCCAAAACCATCCAATGGAAAAAAGATAGCATTTTAAACAAACAGTGCTGTTTAGACTGGAGATTAGCATGTAGAAGAAGGGAAATCAATCAACACTTTTCACCCTGTAAAAAGCTCAAGTCAAAGTGTATCAAGGATCTCCACATAAAACCAAATAACCTAACACTAATAAAAGAAAAATGCGAAAGAGTATCGAACACTTGGGCACTGGGGAAATTTCCTGAACACAAAACCAATGGCTTATGCTCTAAGATCAAGATTTGACAAATGGAATTTCATAAAATTGAAAAGATTTTGTAAGGCAAAGGGCACTGTCATTAGGAAAAAGGAGCAACGTACACAATAAGAAAAGATCTTTAACAATCCTACATATGATAGAGCGCTAAATTCAATATATACAAAGATTCAAAGAATTATGTTAGAGGGAATCAAATAGTCCTTTCAAAATGGTGTATAGAGCTAAACAATGAATTCTTAACTGAGTAATATCAACATCCCTAGCCATCAGGTAAATGGAAATCAAGAACAGTCCTGAGATTCCACAGCATACAAATCAGAATGGCTAAGATAAAAAATAGAAAATTCAGTTGACAAAACGATGTCTAAAAGGATGTGGAGAAAGAGGAACATTCCTCCAATGTTGGAGGGATTGCAGGCTGGTATAACCACTCTGGAAATCAGTCTGGAATTTTCTCACAAAATTAGGACTACATGGGGTTCCTGCAATACCACTTCTTGGGTATATACCCAAAAGATGCTCCAACATATAACAAGGACACATGATGCTATATGTTGATAACAACTATATATAAACACACACATATATATACATATAATATATACATATATACATATATATACATATATACATATAATATATACATATAATATATATACACATAATATATTCACATATATACACGTATACATACATACATATATATATATATTCCAGAAGCTGAAAAGAACCCAGATGTCCCTCAACAGAATAATGGATAAAGGAAATGCGGTACATTTACACACCTGTATTTCTAAGCTATCAAAATCAATGATTTCAGAAAATTCTTAAGATGGAACTTGAAATTATTATTTTGTGTGATGTAAAAACCCATATAGTATAAATTAATTGAAAGTGTGTATCAACCCAAAAGTGTGGAATGCATAAGAAAGAAGTCAAAGGTCATATGTAGCCCAAGCAGAAAGAAGTCCAAAATGTGGATGCTACATTGTTTCTAAGAAGGGAGAACAAAATATTCATGGGAGGAAATACAATGATAAAGAGTTAAGCAGGGACTGAAGAAGGGGTCAGCCAGAGACTGCCCCACGTGGGGATCCATCCAATATGCAGCCAACCAATCCAGACTTTATTGCTGATCCCCACAAACCCTTGCTGATAGAAGTCAGATGTGGATGTCTCCTGAGAGGCTCTGACAGATCCCTACTGATATAAAAGAGGATGGTTGCAGCTAAACATTGGATTAAACAAGGGGGTTTCAATGGAGGTTTTAGAGAATATACTTAATGAGCTGAAGGGATTTGCAAAACCCCAGGAAGAACAAAAATATCAACCAACAAGATCCCACCAGAAATTCGGGGGATTAAACAATTCACTAGTGAGTACAGATTGAGGAACCCATGATACCAGCCACATGTGTGGCAGAGAAATGCACTGTCCAGCATGATTGGAAGAAAAGCCCTTAATCCTGTGAAGACTTGTTTCCCCAGTTTAGTTTAATGCTAGGGCATTGAGGTTGATGTGGGTGGGTGGGAATGGGAACATTCTCAAAGAAACTGGAAGGAGATTTATGGGAGAGGGAGAAAAGGAGATAACATTTGAACTGAAAATACAAAAAAAAAATTCAAGAAAAATTATTAAATAAAAATGACATTTTGTCTCATTAAATTAATAGTAAAATATCATTTCCCATTTCTGATATTGGCACAAATATTAGAGTTTGGCATTAATTTCCTTTGGTCTCTTTTGCTGTCTATAGCCAATATGTCCCTTTTTATTATGACCTATTTAAACAAAACTTTATTTTACAATTTAAAGGAATATGAATTGAAAAAATACTGACTTCATTTGTGATTCAATTTTACAAAATTTCCCTTTACTAAAAGTTAAATAACTCCTTGATAATAATAATAATAATAATAATAATAATAATAATCATAATAATAACTCACTAATGGATAATATCAAAATATGTTTATAGGAATGGTACATCAAATGATTTTTGTTAATCGTGTCAATCAGGAAATGGTTCTATTATTTATGCATTATGGTAGTTGCTTATGGAAGAAACTGAATGTTCTTAGATTTTGTAATAATGTATATAAATCATTAATTCTTAGTGTTTGTTGACAGAAGGAATTTATCAATGAATACATATATATATAAATATATTTATACATATGTATGTATGTATATATATATATATATATATATATATAAAATGTGGCACACGTTTTTAATATAAATAGACCAAATTAAATATATAATTTATGAATTAAAGCTGAGCAAAAGAATGATATATCATTGAGTCTACCTACAGTTGGTGTTAAGATCTGATTCATGCATCCATGAATTTCTTTCTATACATCTAATGAGATAAAATTAGTGTGTAAAAAGCTAAAACTGCAATTAGCAGGTTTGATCTAGTATACATATATAAAAATTGCTTTTAAAAAATACACAGAAAATATTTTCAAGGTTATTTATACAGCATATACAAAAATTCACTGCATCCATAAATTATCAATAACACTCAAGCATCTTTCTCTGGTCTTATTAGATTTGAATTATCAAATATACACATATGTATGTATGTATACACACACAGGCACACTCTCACACACACACACACACAAACAAACACACACAATATTTCTAAAAATTTAATACAAATTAGTAAATATTAGTCATTCAGAGTTAACTAATGAAAATGAATGACCTAATTTCAAGTATAAAGTTCTCCCAAATGTATACTATCTAGCATATAAAACTTTGCCTTATAATATTTACAAAAATACGTATGGGGTCAATATATATAATCAGATCCCATTTGGACTTATCACTCAGAATTTAAGTAGAAAATGAAAAGGCATGGGAAAAATATTAAATAACAAGATTCAGCTATACTTTTTCAATTATACAAAAAAATCTGAGAAACAGTGAAATGACACAACATGTAAAATTGCTTTCCTTTAAGCATTAATATCTAAGTTTAGTCTTCATAGTCTATATAATAGAGAGAATTAAATCTCACAAGTGGTTTCCTGGCTTAAATAATATTTTCTTGGCTTATGAATATACACAGAACCAATCAATAAAATGAAAATTCATAGATGTTGTGTTACAAAAAGTAAAAGACATTTTGTTTATTTATTTGGTATAAATTTATTTTTGTAGCATTTCTTCCCATGTATCTGTTGGATATTTTATAAATCCTGACTTTGGTGTGGTTGTTGCTTAAATTTAACTGAACATGGCTGAATATGTCAATATAGTAGAAATGGATTCTTGGGGCAGAGAATACCTTTGTGTTAAACCTGGTTAAAATGAAATGGTGGTCACAGTGTGCACAAACAAATAGAAGGTAAGAAACTATGGCTTCAGGTAGAGGAGTCATTATAAGATTTCACTTTGTAGTATTGGAAGAATTGTTCTGTGATATCATGAGATTGTGCAGTCAGAAGGCCTTTTCTTTATTCCTCCAATGAAAGCAAAAATTTGTTGTTTTCAGTTCCCTCAGAGAGCTTGCTAGGTGACTAGATCAATCAGGATCTCGGGAAGAGGGACTTATATATGTAAAATACATTTTTGTTATTGGATTTCTTCTAGGTTCTTTAGGGAACTAACTTCATAAGATTTGGAATAAAATCAGACAAGAGCTTGTTAAAGATGTAGAAAATCACGTGGTGTGGTGGCACAGGCCTTTAAACTTAGCACTGGAGAGCAGAAGCAGGCAGAACTATAAGTTCGAGGCAAGCTTTGTCTACAGAGAGAGAAAGAGAGAAAGAGAGAGAGAGAGAGAGAGAGAGAGAGGTAGAGGGAGAGGGAGAGAGAGAGAGAGAGAGAGAGAGAGAGAGAGAGAGAGAGAGAGAGAGAGAGAGAGTTTCTGGTAATGCCAGGGATATCAAAGAAATACTGTCTCAAAAATGTTCAATGATACGTTCTGTACTATACAAAGAAAAAAATTCTCATTTTAACTTAGTAAGATGTTAATAATTTGATCTTGATTCTATTGCAGTGTGTTAGCTATAAAATAATGTGAAGGTACCGAAAATGTATGAAAAGATGTTTTCCATCACTATTCCCCTTAAACTATAAGCTGAATTTGTATTAAATAAACCTATGTAAATACACTTTGAAGGCTTTTCTGTGATTAGCTAGAGGGTTATTACATTGTGAATTAAAAATGGTGGATTTCAGGCCAATCTTGAATGGTCATCACTAAGGTGTAGAAGCATATTAAGCATAGAAAATCAAATATAAATTTTGTACAATAAAGAACGAGAACTTTAATTTGTTTTTCTCTAATGTAAACAGCTTCTTTTTTTTGGAGTGAAGATCACATGATTTGAACTAATTTTTTGAGAAATACCACTTGCTCTCAGAACATAAGAAACAGAGAAACATACGCAATAACATATGCTAAGGAATAAAGAACTGGGAGAGAGTATTCTATGCAATATATAGAACAATAAATTTGACCCGTCTGTTTCTGGTTAGCTGGGGACTTCGTTACACATATCTATGTACTTAAAAATGTTTTCTTTTCCTTCTTAAGTTTGTATGGTTGCTCTGAAAACCCTAGGTATTGTGTTAAGATCTTTGCATATTTAATCATAGTTTTGAAATATTAGTGTTATATTCAAAAGCCGTGCTTTGTACATACTTTTTAAGCAACAAAATAGAGAAGTGTCTGCTTGGGTTTTATGAAGAAAGTTACTATGTTAAATATGAATTCATTTTTCAGACATATAACTTCTCTTCCTGTACCATGCTAGTTGATGAAACCTAGGACATAGGAATGCATAGTAATCATCTGAGTAGAGTTTCAGGATTTTATTGTATTTTGATTGACATGTGCATTTCTGTTAAAATTCTATCTCTTTTATAAGTCTCTTTATTAACCTGGAGATGTTTTCAATAACTCCTAGTCTGTTGTTTATTCATATAACCAGTCATTGGTGTTGTTATTGAATTTTATGACAGTAACTTCTTAATGTTCTTTATTTTGAAGGTAAAATATTTATATGTAACCAAAATATTTTATAAAAAGATTAAATTTTTACTGGAAATATCACTTAGTGATGTCCATTTTTATAAGCATTCTCTAAAGTATTGAATATTCTACATTTTTAATTACTATAAAAATAGTATGAATACCACATCCTTTTTAACTTTAACATACACTGCTCTAGTTGATATAACCAAAAATATGTTAGTTATTTTTCTCTTTGAAAATTTGTCAGTAATTAATTTTGGCTTTTTTATCTGAGCTTTTTTTTTTTTTTTTTTTTTTTTTGAGCTGGGGATAGAACCCAGGGCCTACCGCTGAGCTAAATCCCCAATCCCTATCTGAGCTTTCACATCATTATTCACAAACAAATCTATTGCTTTTTTATTGAGAAGAGTAAGGAATGTTTATTGATACGTAGATACATAAGAATGTGAAAATATACACAATGGTATTTCATTCAGCCCTAGGAAAATTAAACTATGATGATTTCAGGAAAGTAGATATAAATAGAAAATATACCGAGTAACATAAGAAAGACTCAGAATGGCAAATACCATGTGTTCTTTCTCATATATATCAAAGAATCTCTTTTTAATATACTTGTATTTATGTGAAGCTGTGGGTGGATTGAGTTCATTTAACTGGTATAGGTTGCAGAGATTAGAAAGTAGGTTTTTAAACAGTATGGTATGGAAGATATTCAACATGTGGGATACGAGTTTAGAATCAAGAATAATGAAGAGAGACTAGTATAAGTGGTGAGGGACATAGGGCAGGCAGAAAAAAGAACTGAGGAAGCGAGGATGAGGTTGAATGTGTACAAACATAACATAACGCATCCTATTACTTTATAGGTTAGGTTAAAATAAATATTAAAATTTAAAACTAATATCATAATGTTTAATGCTTTATACATGATGTTTGAGGAAAAATGCCAGCAAGTGATATCAAAATGAAAACAATATATTTATCTTATTTGATCTTAGTCCTATTGTCCATAATTATTTGGTAAAAACATCATTTGTCTGCCAAATTTATGGTATCACTTAAACAATTGCCTGTGATATAATAATTCCTTACTATAGTAGAGAATTTTTATTATTAGATCAATTTTTATAATCTGTGATTTGATCCATGTTTTAAGTTTCTTTTTACTTAAATTTTCTCCTCCTGACATTCACTCATACTAAATTATAATGTTCAATGTTAACATACTACTATAAAAATATGATTCAGCAGGGTTGTTGAAATTGCTCAATTAAAAGTTCATATTATCCATAAACTACAGGACATCCTCCACAAAGGTCATAGATACAAAGATGATAAACAAGAAGAATGACCCAAGTGCAAATGGTTGACTCTCATTTAGAATGGAGAATAAAATAGTCTAGGAGGCAGATTGAGGGAAGGAACTAGATGGGAGATGGAAGGAAGAGGAGAATGGATGCTGTGTGGGAAGGGACAAAAGATATGACACGATAGTCATGAGAATGAAAGGAAATCTGGAACTTTTAGAGATGAGGAGGTAGGGGAAATCTCCAGGATGAGAAAGAGACCTGGGATAAGGGAGGTACCCACAAATCAATGGGGGTAACCCAAGCTGTGACTTACATTGGTGTTATGGAACATTAAGAGGCCAACTCCTGTAGCCCTGATGGAGCACCATGGAGGGATAAAGACACACATACACCCACAAAACTTTCTAGGCAAAAATTTTCAACCCTAAAGGAAATTCAGAACTGCATTTTCGGGTCCATATTGTCCTTTTCTTTATTGATAGCTGGTAATTTTTGTATAAAATAAGGTTTTAGGAGATTATAATTTGAAGTAGATATACAATATTTATATTGTTATATTAATGCTTTAGTTGGGGCCACTTTGTTCTCAATATCATTGCAAAAAATAAAATTGGAAAACAGAATTTTTGAGTACAAATTCAGGAATATATATAAATTCCCCTTTCAAAAAATGTACGATAAGAAAATGTAATACAATATTCATTCAACTGAACGTCTGGGGGGAAAACATTGGACTTTGGGAAAGAGAGAATACCTAGGAACTTGAACTGTATGTCACAGGAATGGACCTGGGAATGGAATTATTATCCAGAAGAATCTCCTCCACCCCATGTTCCTAGATCTTTTTTACCGATGCCAAGCCCCTGAACAACATTCTCTATTCAGAACATGTAAGTACTAATGAAGCAAAGAGAAGTCTCTAGCTTTACAGATATATAGTAAGTAAAGGTTTCCAGTATGTCACAGGAGACACTCTTGGAAAGGGCACCCTCAAATCTGTTCATTGTAAGGAAAGCTGTTCAACAGTTAGACCATGGCAATTCTCAGTGAAATCTTCATTATGCCCTCCCTGAAAATTCTCTTGTATCCTGGAGAGCCCTATCTTTTCTGTGATGTCACAAGTGTCATGGTGACAGCAACTGCCTCTTGGATATTCTTTGAGGACCTCTAGGTTTAACTCATTGACCCCTTATATTGGCTAAACAGCCATTTGGGAGGGAGATAAAAGAGAAGGAAGCTGGCCTTCTGACTTTGTATAAAAAAAGGAAGAAATAAATGGTCCATTGGAAAGTTCAGTGAGACTTGGGTAGGGTTTGAGTTGGATTGCTGAAGAGATAGCCTTGATCTGAGCTTTCCACACATGGGAATCAGGAGTTGAAATCCTCTCAGAATCATCTGGACTTCACTGCTTGCTGTGGTTCCTGGAAGTCACAGAGTTTATATAATCAATTTCTTCATTCCAAAAGCCAGTTGTTGGGAAAGTTGTTCTACTGAGAGCTCATGGCTTTTACTCTTTTTGTCCTGAAGAAAACGGTCTGAAGAAACAAAGGAAAGACAAGTATTGTCTCTTCAGCTAAGTGTAAACACCTCCACGCTTTGGATACCTATAATGGAGTTTGTGTCTGACACTGATAATTGGGAGAGAAGAGCTTCTAGTTGAGACTTCATCATCTCAGACTTTCCACTAGTATTACTCTGAATACCATTCCCTGAGAGTGACTCTTCAGATTTCTCTGTCAATGGGTTTGATTAGCTGACAGGTTTCTTTTCTTTCTTTCATTTTTTTAATTTTTTATAAAATTTTATTGCTTTTTTAATTGGATATTTTTACATTTCCATTTCAAATATTAATTCCTTTCCCAATTTCTTTTTCATAATTCTCCTATTCGATTTCACTTTCCGTCTTCTATAACCCACCTTACTGCCCCCTGACATTGCCTTGAACCTGGAGTCAAACCCAGGGAGTACCAAGGACTTCTTCTTCCATTGGTGACCAACAAGGCTATCCTTTGCCACATATGCACTTGGAGCCATAGTTCTGTTCATGTACAGTCTTTGAATATTAGTTTAGTACCAGAAATCTCTGGTTCATTTGCATTGTTGTTCCTACGTGGTTCAAAGCACCTTCAGCTCTTCTAATCCTTTCTCAAAATCTACCAACAGGATGTCCGTTTTCAGTTCACTGGCAGCATAGACTCCTTAGCTTCATCACTCTTATCTACATTTGGTTGCTGAGTGTGTGTGTGTGTGTGTGTTTGTGTGTGTGTGTGTGTGTGTGTGTGTGTGTGTGTGTGTGTGTAGAGCTAAACAATGAATTCTCAACTGAGGAATATCAACATCCTTAGCCATCAAGTAAATGGAAATCAAAAAAAAAAAATCCTGAGATTCCACAGCACACCAATCAGAATGACTAAGATATATTTTGAGCCTCATTCAGTTATGGTGTTTGGTGAATTTTTAACATGGACTTTATCCAACTAGGTCAAGAATTTAGAATCCACAAATGACGAAGCCAAATAAACTACATCCTATCCTTATGATCCTATTGAAGTGGAAGATTCACTGTACCTCAAGCCACTTTGCTCCCGTCCCATGTCATGAACCTTATGTTTGGACTGAAGAAAGAATCATGGTAAAACATCCAAAACCCTCAAGTCTTGCCCTGGAAACACAGGAAGGTAGATATTAGAGAACTGCTATCTAATGCAACTGCAGAAGTGCATTATATAGTCAATGTTGTTCTTTGCTTTCTTAATGTCTGGTAATTTTGGATAAAGTAAGGATTTGGGAGTTTATCATTTAAGTAAATACAAAATATTTACACTGTTCTATTCACTTTAGAGTTGGGCCCCCTTTGTTTCAAAATCATACCAAAAAAAAAAGTAATCGGATAATAGAACATTTGATTACACATTCAGCAATATATATATATATATATATATATATATATATATATATTCCACTATCAAGGAATGTACAATAAGAAAATGTAATAAAATATTCACTCAATTAAATGTCTTTAGGGAAAATACTGGCCTTTAGAAAAGAGAGATATCTGAGGAAATTGAACTATAGACCAGAGGAATGGAACTAGGAATAAAATCAGTATCCAGTAGAATCTCCTGCACTCCCTATTCCTAGATCTTTTCAACCCATGCCAAACCACTGACTAACTTTCCCTATTCAGAGAATGTAACCACTAGTGATGCAGAGAGAATTCTGTAGCTTTAGAGATATGGAGTACGTAATGGTATCCACTGTGTCACAGCAGATGGACCTGGAAAGGAACACTCGAATCTGGTCATTGTAAGGAAAGCTCTTCAGCAGGTAGGCCATGGCAGTTCTCAGTGACATCATAAATAGGACTTCCATGAAAAATCTGTGGTAACTTGGACAGCCCTAGCTTCTTCTGTGATGTAACAAGTGTCCTGACAGGAACTGCCTCTCAGATATTGCTTCAGTACCTCTCCCCTTTACTAATTAGCCACTAATTTAGAGTAAACAGCCATTTGGGAAAGAGAACAAACAAAATGAAGAGATCACAGGTGGGGAGAAGGAAGCTTGGCTTTTGTCTTAGTATAAAAAAATGAAGAAATAAGTGGTACTTGGGAAAGCTCAGAGAGCCCTTGGTAGGGGTTGAATGGTATTGCTGAAGAGATAGACTTTATCTGAGCCTTGCACATATGGTAATCAAGAGTTGGAAGCTTCACAGAAGCATCTGGACTTCCCAGTTCTTATAGTTCCGGGATGTCAGAGGGTTTTTATCATTCATTTCTTTATTCCAAATCCAAGAGTTGGAGAGTGCACAGTTGTTTTTCTGATAGCTATGGCCTTTATTCTATTTGTCCAAAGTAAAGGTCCTAAAGAAGAAGGGATGGTCAAGTATTTTGTCCTCAGCTCAGAGTAAACTCCTCCAAGCTTTGGGTACCTATAGTGCAGTTTGTGTCTGACACTGATATCTGGGAGAGAGAAGTGCTCCTAGTTGAGACTTCAACATCTTTGTCTTTCCACTAGTATTACTCTGAATACCACTTTATATTTTCGAGTAAATAACTGTGATTAGTTGATAGTTTTCCTTAATTTTATATCTTTATTGTTTTATTTGTTTTATCAAATTTTAGTGTTTTTAAACTGGATGAGTCTATATTTACATTTAAAATAATATTTCCTTTCTCAGTTTCCTGCCCATAAGATCACTATCTGTTCATAATCCCTTCTTCTCTAACCATACTTCTGCCCCTTGACATTCCCTTGAGCTGGGAGACAAACCAATGTAGGACCAAGTGCTTCTCCTTCCATTGGTGCCAACAAGGCCATCCTCTGCCACATATGCATTTGGAGCCATAGGTCTGTCTGTCCATGTTCATTCTTTGAATATTGGTTTAATACCAGAAAGCTCTGGTTCATTGACAATGTTGTTCTTTTGGTGTTAACAGCACCTTCAACTATTGTAATCCTTTCTCAAAATCTACCAACAAGATGTCCATTTTCAGTTCACTGGTTTGCCACTAACATTCACTTCTGCATTTGACATGCTCTAACTGTGTCTCTCAGGAAGTATCTATATATCCAGTTCCTGGTAGAATTCACTTCTTAGCTTCATAAATCTCATCTATGAATAAGATTTATTGGGTGGCTGATATATATATATATATATATATATATATATATATATATATATATATATATATATATACTTTTGGTGGCTCCAACAGTTATGAAGTTAGGGGGAATTTTAATATGGATTCAGTGCAACTAGGACAAGAATGTAGAATCCACAAATTGCAATGGCAAATAGATTCCCTCCTGTTCTTATGAAACTATTGAAGATTAGGTTTCCCTGGTCCTGAAGTCATTCTTATCACTTCCCATCCTTCTCTATCTAATATTTGGCCTCAGGTAAGAATCATGGTAAAACATCCAAAAACCTCAAATCTAACCCTGAGACAATGGAACAGAGATATTGAAGAACCGAGATCAAAAGGGACCTGAGAACCAAATTCTATACTCTGTGTGGTCATATGCTTTACTGTTATCTGGGAATTTTTGGATGAAATAGGAATTTGGAGTTTACCATTTGAAGTAGGTACATCCTATTTACACTGTTATAATCACTCTAGAGCTGGGCGCCTTTGTTGAGAAAATCATGGCAGAAAATAGTAGTGGAAAAGAGAATTTTTGAGTACACATTCAGGAATAAGTATAAAGTCACCTATCAAGAAATATACAATAAAAATTGAAATACACATGCATTCAATTAAAGGTCTGTAGGGAAAATACTGGCCTTTGGGAAATAGAGAAAACGAAGAAAATTGAACTGTGTGTCAAGGGAATGAACCTGAGAAAATATTATCTAGAAGAATCTTCTAAAGTCCTGTTCCTAAATTTTATCGACCCATGCCAAGATCCTGACTAACTTTTCCATTCAGAGCATGTAACCACTAATGAAGCAAAGATAAGTTACTAGCTTTAGAGAGATGGAGTACATAAACATTTCCTGTCGTGCACCTAACCTCTCGCCAGCAAGAATGACGCGCGGACACCAGGATCCTTCTGCAGCAAAGCGTTTATTGCATCTTGAAGAGGAAGAGACGGAGCCCCAATATGATACTGCTTATATACACCCTAATGTGGCGTGTCCACCCCTGATTTGTCGCTTACCCATGATCTCATTGGCACACCCTGGGGTGGGCAAAGACTTGGCGTGAACACACTCTTGCACATGCGCACAGAGCTAGTTTCCTGAAAGGAAGTCTGGATGACGCAGCGAAGCCAGCACCATCTTGTAATGGCGAATACTTTTGCGGCTTTCCATGTGGGGCACAGCGGAAGCCAGCGCCATCTTGTGACGGCGAATGCTATCGAATCTTTCCACATCTTCCCCTTTTTGTTTTACTAGAACGAGGCTTGTCTAGGCCTCTGCAGTTTCATTCATCTGTTGTGGCTCCTGTCTTAGGTCATTCCTGTAATGTCACAGCCATATCCGTCGTTGGTTAACCCTATGGCCACCGGGCTCCATGTCTTAGATTGGTCTGTGCATAACGAAAGTTGCCTGTCTCTGGATACCGCAGTGCTGTGTGACAATAACTGCTAAACGACCTAGGGGAAACTCTACAATAGAGGTCAGCCAGAAAATGAGTTATTGGGGAAATCATGATCACCTTATTGTGTGCAATGAGGAAACCTCAGCAATGTAGAAGGGCTGATTAAAGAATCATTGAATCTCTCTTATCCTAGTGCAATGGATCCACAAATCCATGGATTGCAAGAGCAGAGAACTCAGACGCTGAATAATTCCTGAGCATAGATAACCAAATTCCAGTGGAGGCCCCTTGTTCAATGGCCACAAGTGCTTGAGTGACAATGACCTTGTCATGTTTCTGTTGATATCTGAGTTTGTTAACCAAACATAGCATGAACACTAATCCACAGCATATGGCTGTACCATACAGAGCAACCCCCACCCATTCTTTGAAGTACTAGGAACCCAAATCCAAAGATGCAGTGTGAGGGCTAGAGGTAGTTTCCGAGGGATCCATCCGCGAGTCATTTCTAGGCGTCAGAATTATTTGTGTCAGTCGTTCCAGTAGCCAGAATGGGTTGTCTTCTTCATGCGGGAAAACACAAACAGCTCCCCTGGATCTTATTAAAATAGGTTCTAGTTCTTTCCATAGACCAGTCAAAACATCTTTCCATTTTACTATCTCTTTTGGTCTATCAGGCTCTGAACAGTGATGTTCAGCCGCAGTATGGCCTTGGGCATCAGTATTTAAAAAATTAAGGGTGAAGAGTGCCATAGAAACTGTTACTCTTGGTACTGGGGGTAGAGCCTCCTTCACTCCCCCTTTTTGTTTAATTAAATAGGATTTGAGAGTGTGATCACACTTTCTACAATTCCCTGTCCTTGAGGATTATACGGGAAACCAGTCAGATGAGTCACATCCATCTGGTGGCAGAATTGTTGAAATTTTTGAGAAGTATTAGCTGGTCCATTGTCTGTCTTAAGGAGTTTGGGTTTACACCAATCACTCCACGCATCGAGGCAATGTTGAATTACATTCGAGGCCTTTTTCCCCTGTTAGAGGTGTAGCAAACATGATGCCAGAGCATGTATCAATAGAAACATGCAGATACTGAAGTCTTCCAAAAGAAGGGATATGAGTAACATCCATTTGCCAGACCTGTAGCAGTCGGATTCCTTGTGGATTAACTCCCACATGGGGTACAGGCAGGAATTGACAACAACTTTGACATTGGGTAACTATTTCCCTAGCTTCTTTTTTAGTCAAAGCAAATCGGAAGCGTAAACTTTCAACTGTCACATGTAATTGTCTGTGAAATTCTCTTGCTACCTCTAACCGGGGGGACAAGGCTACTGCAATCACTCTTGTAGCTTGGTCTTCTATGTCATTTCTGCGGGACATTTGACCAGGAAGGCCCGAATGAGCTCTAATAGGTGTATATAAATAAGGGGATCTCCTGCCAAAAAGGGTAGATTGGATTTGTTGAAAAATCTGAGCAAGTTTACTGGAAGGCCTGAGTAGTCCAGCCACCTCAAGAACCTTAACTGCATTAACCACATAGGAGGAATCTGAAACAATGTTAAGCGGGCCTGGGAAGGCTTCAAGGACCTCAGGCACCACTAAACATTCTAAAACTTGGGGTGAGGTTTCATTATATTGCTTATATTCTACCTTATTATTGACCACATAAGCACCTACACCAGTTTTTGACCCATCTGTATACACTACAACCCCATCAACAAGTGGTTCCTGAAACATTATGTGTGGGAACACAATGGCTTGGCTTATGGCAAATTATAGGATCAGGTGTTTTGGATAATGATTATCAATCTGTACAGTAAAGGAAGTAACTAACACTGCCCAAGCATTTGAGGTAGAAGCTAATGTTTGAACCTAAATTGCTGTGTATGATATTATCAAAATTTTGGGTTCTTTCCCAAAATGAGTAACAGCTGGTTTCAACCCACGGAGCGCAAGCTGAGCAACCGCATCGGGATACCAGTCAATAATCTTAGCAGGAGATGCATTGAGATGGATCCACAATAAAGGCCCATTCTGCCACAAGACAGCAGTTGGTAATTGTATAGTTTTGAAAACACATAAATCAAAAGGCTTGGTTTCATCAATGCGCTGTAATTGAGCATCCTGTAAGCCACTTTCTACAACTTATAAGGCCTGGTTTGCGACTGGCGTCAATGTTCTTGGAGAGGAGATGTCAGGATTCCCTTCCAATATATCAAATAAAGGTTTCAACTCATCAGAGGGAATCTTTAAAAATGGTCTCAGCCAATTTATATCTCCCAATAATTTTTGGAAATCATTTAAGGTATGTAAATGATCTCTGCGAGTCTCTAATTTCTGAGAAACTATTTTTCAGGATAAATGACCGATCCCAGAAATAAGCCAATTTCTGGAATTTGAACCTTTTCTGTAGCGACTTGTAGTCCCCATTTCCCATTGTTTTGATTAAGATGGGATATGAGTTCTGTAAGGCTGTTAAATCTCTATGGCACTTAAGAATATCATCCATGTAATGGATCAAAAGCAAAGATGGAAATTGCTTCCTTATAAGTTCAAGAGCTAGTTGCACATATAGTTGCACATAGCAGGGCTATTGGCCATGCCTTGAGGCAGGACCTTCCACTGAAATCTCTTATCAGGTTCAAGATGATTAACAGCTGCTATAGTAATTGCAAACCTCTGTCTGTTTTGTGGGCGCAAGGGAATGGAAAAGAAACAATCTTTAATATCTTTAATTATTATCTTCCATTGTTTAGGTAAGGCAGAGAGCAAGGTTAGGCCTCGTTGGATTGAGCCAAATAAACGTATCAGTGCATTAATAGCTCTCAAATCATGGAGAAGTCTCCACTTTTCTGATTTTTTTCTTTATCAAGCTGCAATTGTTCATTTACTAACTTAGTGGCAGCTTCCAATTTTTCAGAGGATAGAGGCCATTGAGGAATCCATGTGGCTTCCTCTGTAAGCAAGGGTATGGGCATAGAACCCTCAATGGCCCCTAGGAAAAACCCAGGCCATGCCTTCCTACATTACCTTCTTGTGGGACTGGTTCTAATCTTCCTTGTTCTTTTTTTCCTAATCCCTTCCCTTCCTTGTAACCCATTCTCTTCATAATCTCAACAGCTTGTTGAGAATACTCATTGGTCAATGTCAGTCCTAGATACTGTAAGATGTCCCTCCCCCACAGGTTAACAGGAAGAGGGAGGACATAAGGAATTAACCTTCCTGATTGGCCTTCTGGAGCATGCCAGATCAAGGAACGTGAACAGATAGTGGGGCTGGCCTCATACCCTAATACTTGTAAGGAATGGGATGATTGAATGACAGGCCATGCCTTAGGCCACCAGCTGGAGGAGATAATACTCTTATCAGCCCCTGTATCTAGAATCCCCATAAAAGTTTTCCCTTCTATATTCAACTCTAAAGAGGGTCTGGAATTAAGGTCCATCATTAAATAAGCATAATCCGTCCCAGAAGAGCCAAACTTTTCGGTTTCTCTAGGGACCCCAGAAGAAGGAAAATGATCATGTAAACTTGGAAGGATAATCAATTGAGCAATCCTGTCACCTGAGGAGATGGAAAAAATGCCTTGAGGGCAAGAGCAGAGAACTTGAAGTTCGCCCGTTTAATTTTGATCTATTATTCCAGAGTGAACAATAAGTCCCTTTAAGGTTAAAGATGATCGACCCAAAATAAGGTCGACACTTCCCACGGATAAGGGGCATTTGTAGAAAGTGGGGACAGGTTGTACACCCATCTGTGGCTTTAGCTTGAATTGGGTGGTGGAACGGTGGTCCTCTCCTGTTGAGCCTATTGTAGCTCTGTGGACCAAGGTGTCCACTTGCTGTGAGCTGGAATCCCATATGTTTTAAGGCCCTGAGATTTGGGGGCCAGATACTCGTTTTTTCACCCCATTCTGCCTGGGAAGGTCCAGGCTGAATTAGCCTGTCTCTGATATCTTTAACTGAGCAACACTCACTGGCCCAGTGATAGCCTTTCACACACTTAGTACACAGTCCTGGTGCTCTCCTCTTTGTGAGGGCCTGACACTCTTCTTTCAGATGTCCTGGTTTTCCACAGTTATAGCAGACCCTGCGATCACCTGTATCTGAGCGCTTTTGGCCCTGTAGGATAGCAGCAGCGAGGCCAGCATTAGTAAGCAGGCCTCCAAGTTCTTGGCAAACTCTCAGCCAGTCCTGTAACGCTTTGCAATTTCTAGGTGTAATAGCTTCTCTGCTTTCCTGTGTGGCTTGTTCATATACCAACTGCTCCACTAGAGGTATTGCCTGTTCAGGGTCTCCAAAGATCCTGCCTGCTGCCTCTGTCATCCTAGCCACGAAGTCTTAGAATGGCTCCTGGGGGCCTTGTATAACTTTGTTAAGTGTCCCCCAGACTCTCCCTTCCTGGAAAGTGCCTTCCATGCCTTAATGGCAGCAGCGGAGAATTGAGTGTATGCTCCCCAGTTATAATTTGTTTGATTATTGGCATACTGCCCTTGTCCTGTTAACAGGTCAAGTCTCCAATCTCTCTGATCGCCTTCAGCAATGGCATTGACTTTGGCCTGTCCCTGAGAGGCGTCATACCACAAGGCTTTCCATTCCATATATTGTCCCATATTAGGGAGCGCAGCCTTCACTGTTGTCTGCCAGTCTCCTGGAGTCACGGCCAGAGTAGCAAGCCTCTCGACTTGAGAAATGGTGAAATAGGCACTAACTCCATAGTTACGGATCGACTTGGCAAGTTTCTTAGTTTGAATATATTCTACTAGTGCGTGAACACGGCCTCCATCGGCATCCTCAAACACCAGAAATGCCTGCTGTATCTTCTGTTCATCTTTAGTGAGAAAGGAATCTGAGTGAAATCTTTCCATATAAAGTGGAGGGGTGCTGGGGCTTATAGGCCAGAAAACTGCATGGTTTCCACCTCCCACTTTCTTCTGTCTTTTACCCAACCTGTTAGCTCATCATTCATCTGGGTGGTATCTTTCTTCTTCATAGACAGCTGGCTCATCTTCTAAATCCTCTTCCTCAGAGGGCCTAAGCTCGTCTGTTTCTGAACTATCAAGCCCCAAAGCCTCTAACTCCTTTACCAGATAAAGGCGTTTCTTTTTCGGGGCTTTCTCCTCCTTTCCCTGTTTCTTTCCCAGGGCGTCCTTACCCTATTTCTCGATTCCTTGGATCTAAGGTCCTAGAAAGGGCCTTTTTTCTAAGATGCACATTTTCTCTTTGAGTTCTTTAATCTTTCATTCAGCTCTATTTGTGACATGCTCTCCTGTAACCCCCCTAGTGCCCCCTGTCCTGCTAGTACTGTTGAGCGGCATTTCTCAATTTCTAGGTACGACTTCTGACTGTTCCTAGTTGCAGCTGCAAAATTGAAAACCAAAAGAGAAAGAAAGAGCGCTGCCAAAACGATAACAAAAGCTTCCACCGCATCTTCTAATGGGGGAGACAGATGAGAGAGATGAAGACCAAACATGCCTCTCAGATCTTACCTTCTCATCCTGCAGTTCTGGACCCTCTCCACAAACGGAGGGTCTCCTCGGCCCCGGCAATAGTGGGGCATTATTTCTGGGTTTCGACACCAAATGTCGCACGCCCAGCGTCTTGCCAGCAAGAACTACGCGCAGACACCAGGATCCTTCTGCAGCAAAGCGTTTATTGCATCTTGAAGAGGAAGAGAACGAGACCCAGAATGGCACTGCTTACATATACCCTAATGTGGCGGGTCCATGCCTGATTGGTCGCTTACACATGATCTCATTGGCATGCCCCGGGGTGGGCAAAGACTTGGAGTGAACACACTCTTGCACATGCGCACACAGCTAGTTTCCTGAAAGGAAGTCAGGCTCGCACAGCGGAAGCCAGCACCATCTTGTAATGGCGAACGCTATCGCGGCTTTCCACATGGGGCAAAGCAGAAGCCAGCGCCATCTTGTGACATCAAATGCTATCGTGGCTTTCCACAATTTCCGCTGTGTCACAGAAAACATACCTGGAAAGGGCACCCTCAATCTGGTCAATGTAAGGAAAGCTCTTTAACAGATAGGCCATGGTAGGTTTTAGAGACATCATCATTAGTTCATTCCTGAAAAATCTCTAGTTTCCTGGAGAGACAAAGCTTCTTCTGTGATGTCACAAATATTGCTGTGACTGCAACTGATATTTAGATGTTCCTTCATTACCTCTCGGGTTTACTAATTGGCCTCTAAGTCATTTGGGAGTGAGAAAAAAGAAGATGAAGAGATATGAGAAGTTAATTAAGCTGGCTTTCTGTCTTGGTAAAAAACAAAAGAAAGACATATGTGGTCCTCGGAAAGTTCAGTGAGGCCAAGATAGGAGTTGTGTGGTATCGCTAAAGAGATAGCCTTGATCTGAAACTTCCACATATGGGAATCATGAGCTGCGAGCCTCTCAGAAGCATCTGAACTTCCCTGTTCTTATGGTTCCTAAAATTCAGAGAGTTTATATCATTCATTTCTTTATTACAAAAGCCAAGTATTTTGAAGAGCACAATTGTTATCCTGAGCTCATGACCTTTACTATTTTTGTCAAGAAGAAAGGTACTAACGAAGAATGGAAGTACAAATATTGTGTTGCTAAACAACATACTTTGGACACCTATAGTGAAGTTTTTGTCTGACACTAATATTACCGAGACAGAAGTGCTTCTAGTTGAGACTTCATCATCTCAGTCTTTCCACTAGTATTACTCTACCACTTCAGATTTACGAGTCAATATGTGTGATTACTTGGCAGCTTTTACTTTAATTTATATCTTTCTTTTTTTATTTTATAGCAAATTTTATTGCTTTTTTTAACTGGATGATTCTATATTTAAATTTCACATATTTTTCCTTTCCCAGTTTTCTGCCATAAGATCCCTACACATTCCCATTTACTTCTTCTCTAACCAGCCATTCTCCTGAATTACATTACCTTGAAATGAAAGATGTACAAGGGATTACAAGGGCTTCTCTTTCCAATGTTGCCCAAAAAGTCCATCCATTGTCACATATGCATTTGGAGACATACCTCAGTCCATGTACTTTCTTTGTATATACGTATAGTACGAGAAAGCCCTGGTTCATTCTCATTGTTGCTCTTATGGGGTTGAAAGTACCTTCAGCTCTTCTAATCATTTTTCAAAATTTACCAAGAACAGGTCCGTTTTCACTTCACTCGTTTGCTACTAGCATTCACTTCTGTATTTGACGTGCTGTATCTGTGTCTCTCAGGAAATAACTTTTTCCGGTTCATGGCCGAATTCACTCCTTACCTTCATCAATTATATCTAGTTAGTTTTGCTGATGTATATACATGATTTTGGTGGCTCCTACACCTATGTGGTTAAGTTGAAAGTTAACACAGGTTCTGCACAACTATGTCAAGAATGTAGAATTCACAAATGACAGTTTCATATAATTCTGTTTTTGTGAACCTATTGAAGTAGATGTTTTACTGCTCCTCAAGGCATGTTTCTCCCTGCACATCATCCACTATCTTAGGATTGCTCTGAAGAAAGAATCATGTTGAAACATCCTAAACCCTCAAGTCTAGCCATGGAAAACTGGAAGCTACGTAGTGTAGTACTGATATCAAATGGGACTAGAGAACCGAATTCAATAGTGCAAAATGTCCTTTGTTTTCCTGATGTCTGGAAATTTTTCGTAAAATAAGGATTTGGGAGTTTATCATTTGAAGTAGGTTCACAGTATTTACACTTTTATAATCACTGTATAGCTGGACTCACTCGTGACAAAATCAAGAAAATGGAATTGGACAACAAAATTTTTGAGTACACATTGAGGAATATTTACAAAGTCCCTCATCAAGGAATGTACAATAAGAAATTGAAATACAATATTCATTCTATTCAAGGTCTGTAGGGAAAGTGTTGACCTTTGAGAAACGGAGAAACCCTAGAAAATTGAACTGTATGTCACAAGAATGAACCTGTTAAATATAGAATAAAAATATTATCTAGAAGAATCTCCTACACTCCATGTTCCTAGATCTTTTCTACCCATACCAAGCCCCTGACTAACTTTCTCCATTCAGAGAATGTAACCACTAATGAAGCAAAGTGAAGTATCTACTTTAGAGAGATGGAGTACATAAAGGATTCCTCTGTGTCAAAGGAGACACACCTGGAAAGGGCACCCTTGAATCTGGTCAATGTAAGGAAATCTGTTCAGCAGGTAGGCCATGGCAGTTCTCCCTGACATCATCATTAGGCTCTCCCTGAAAACTCTCTTGTAACCTGGAGATCACTGGCTTCTTCTGTGATGTCACAACTGTTGTCATGACTGCAACTGTCTCTCAGATATCCTTCAGTACCTCTAGGGTTTACTAATTTACCTCTAATTCAGAGAAAATTAGAGAGTGATAACAAAGTGGATGATGAGATTGGAAATGGGGGGAAGGAAGCTGGCCTTCTGTCTTGGTATAAAAACCAAGGAAGAAATATGTGGTCCTTTGGAAAGCTCAGTGAGTCCTTGGTAGGGATTGAGTGGTATCTCTGAAGAGATAGGCTTGAAACAGGGAAACAGGAGTTGGGAGACTCTCAGAAGCTTCTGGACTTCCCTGTTCTTATGGTTCCTGTATGTCAGAGGGTTTATATCATTCATTTCTTTATTCGAAAACCAAGTGTTATGAAGGGCACAGTTGAATTCCTGAGAGCTCATGACTATACTCTTTTTGTCAAGATGAAAGGGTCCTAAGGAAGAAGGGAAAAACTAGTATTTTGTCCATAACTCAAGTTAAACTCCTCAATGCTTTGGAAACCTATTGTGCATTTTGTGTCTGACACTGATATCTGCGAGAGAGAAGTGCTTCTAGTTGAGACCTCATCATCTCACTCTTTATACTAGTATTATCTTGAATACCACTTCAGATTTCTGAGTCAATATGTGAGATTACTTGGCAGCTTTCTTTTCTTTCATATCATTCAAGGTTTTTTTTATATTTTAGCAATTTTTTTTCTTTTTTAACTAGATGTTTCTACATATACATTTAAAATATTTCCTTTCCCAATTTCCTGCCCATAAGATCCCTACCAGTTCCATTACCTTCTTCTCTAACCAGCATTTCTGCCGCATGAAATTCCCTTGAACTGGGAGACAAACTGTGGAGGACAAGGCCACTCTTTCCAATGTTGCCCAAAAGGCCATCCTCAGCCACATATTCATTTGAAGCCACTGGTCACTCCATGTACTTTTTTGTATGTTGAGCTAGTACGAGAAAGCTCTGGTTCATTGGCATTGTTTTTCTTATGGGTTTGAAAACACCTTCAGCTCCTCTATCCTTTTTCAAAATTTACCAACAAGAGGTCTGTATTCAGTTCACTGGTTTTCTACTAGCATTCACTTATGTATTTGACATGCTATATCTGTGTCTCTCAAAAATATTCATATATGGATCCTGGAAGAATGCACTTCTTACCTTTGTAAATCTTATTTAGTTTTTTTGACTGATGTATACATATATACTTTTGATGGCTCCAACACCTAAGTGTTTAAGTGGAATGTTAAAATGGATTCTGCCCAACTATGTCAAGAACATAGAACTCACAAATGACCATTTCAAAAATACTCCTTCCTGTTTTTATAAACCTATTTAAGTAAATGTTTTACTGGTCCTCAAGCCATTCTTCTCCCTGCCCATCATCTGGTATCTTATGTTTGTCCTTAAGATAGAATCATGTTAAAACCTCCTAAAACCTCAAATCTGGCCATAGGAATTCTGGAAGCTAAATAGTGTAGTACTGATATCAAATTGGACAAGAAACCAAATTCAATTCCATGTTGTCCTTTGCTTTACTGATGTCTGGTAAGTTTTTGAAAAAAATAAGGATTTGGGAGTTTACCTTTTGAAGTAGGTACACCATATTTACAATGTTATACGCACTGTATACCTGGGCCCCCTTTGTGACCAAAATCATTGCAGAGAATGGAATTGGAAAACAAAATTTTTGAGTACACATTGAGGAATATTTACAAAGTCCCTTGTCATGCCCAACCTCGACTAACAAGACATGACCAACGAAGATCTTCTTCAAGCAGTTTTACTCAGGACCCTTGATAGAATCTTCAGACCCCAGGGAATCCCCGGAGCACACTTAAATAGCTAGTGCTGGCCAATACTAGCAAGCAATGTGGGTCATGCAGACAGGCTGTCACTATGCAGAAGCAAGTAGGCCAGGCAGGCATAGACAAATAATGACTTGCTTACTACAAGGATAGTGCACCATTGGGAGGGTGGAAGGCGGAAACCAGTGCCATCTTTGGGTCCACCACATCACAGTGGCCTATAATTCCCCCTTTTTTTTAATTAATGAAGCGGGCAAAGGCACCACTGATCGTGGTGACCCCCCCAACCCCCTGTCTTAGGATCATCTGTTCATTAAACCAGTCTTAGGACACGTCATCTCCCACAAGTTTCCATGCCATAGATAGAAGGTAGGTTGCCCATCACTGGGCAGGGTCACTCACACATACTCAGGCGTGAGGTACAACAAGGTCTTCTGAGTGACCATAAGAGAGGCTTGAGGGGACTGTCCTGCTTCAATGGCTGCAAATACCTGTACCACCATAACTGTGCCGCCTCTGAACAAACCTCATTCTACATAGACACCACTGGCACACTAGGGAGACTAGCATCAAGAGTCCAGCTAGGGTTCCCATACCCGCCCACTCCCTCAGATGATTCATAGCAGCAGCAGTCCAAGATGACAATCCCGCAGCCAGTCTAGCATCTGCATGTGTGGAGTTCCTCTTCAGGATGGCTACATGTAGCTGATCCATTAAGGAAATGAATTCTCCTGGCCAATTGCCTAGAAGATAATTTGACAACTCTTTAACCAAATTAGAGGTGTGGGCTTAAAGTCATGACGTATTGGCATGAGTCTCGGGAACACCAATAGTATCCCCCACCGGGGCTCTGTTTGGACCAGCATTTGGGTCACACCGAGAAGTGTCAGCAACAGCAGGATCATCATTCTTTTAGCACCACCTTGTCAATCTTTCAGGGACCCACAACGGATCTTGCCAATCCTGAGGAAACACACAAACAGACACTCTTGCCCATGCCAACATGGGATCTGGTCCATGCTATAAGCCAATGATCACATCTTTCCATTTCACATAACTTTCAACGTGCCCGCCCAACACTGATGTCGGTCAGCGGCAGAAAGGCCATCATCAACCAAAATTAAAAAAAAAAAAAAAATAAGAGTAAAAGTGTCTAAGGATATCTGTTCCTTGGGGATTCTACCATGGCCTAATTCCCCTTTTTGTTTAATTACGCATTCCTTCAAGGTACGATGTGCTTGCTCAACACCACCTTGACGTTGGGGATTATAAGGCAGGTCATGGCACATCCATCCATTTATAAAAGAATTTGAAAGATTTGGCAGTTTATGCTGGGCCATTATCAGTTTTTAAATGTTGAGGCTTTCCCCAAGCAGCCCAGGATTATAGGCAGAGTCCAAGATTTCGTGCATTTTCTCCACTCATAGGGGTAGCATGAATGACACCTCAACAAGTATCCACAGAATCATGAATGTATTTTAGAGTCCCAAATCCAGATATGTGAGTTACATCCATTTGCCAAAACTTTAGGGGCAAGAGGCCTCTAGGATTAACCCCTACACTAGGGGGATGGTGAAAAGTGATACACTGTTGACATCCTAAAACTATATGTACAGCATCTTCTCAGGACAGATGAAACTTCTGCTCTAAGGTCTTAGTAGGCACATTAAATAGTTTAAGAAACTGTTGTGCTTGATCCAATGATGAGCTTAAGAATATGAACACCATGAGGGTACATCTATCCACAAGATCATTTCACTCACTGAGAGGAATAGGCAAAGCTTTATGAGCTCTAATATTTTGAACAAAAAACTTGTGACCTCTTTCTCAGATCAATTCCTGAAGTTCCCACAGCAGCTGGCATACCGTGCTCCTAATTTTAATAGGGCCAGCCACTTCTAATATTTTAACTGCATTAAGAAGTTTCATGAATCAGAGAGCAAATTAAAGGCAGAAGAACAATTTTTATACACTTCCTGCACAATCTTGAGTTCAATTATTGGTGGAGAACCGGGTTGATATTGACACAAAATTGGCTCTTGATGGTTAATCACATAAGCTCCACAGCCATTTTTGGATCCAACTGTAAAAATGTTTGGCGCCCCCTGTATAGGAACACTGAAAGATCACGGGATTTTATTTAAAGAAGGATAGCAAAGAGTGTTATGGATAATGATTATCTATCTCTCCATGGAATCCACAGCATAATATAGCCCAATCATCCACAGTGCCACACAAGATCTTTATCTGCTGATCTGTATAGGGCACAATGATTGAGGATGGCGAAACACCAAATTATTGTATGCACTGTTGGATCCCATTCAGGGCTAATCATGCAACTGCTGAAGGATAATTCTCTACTGTTCTAGCTGGAGAAGCATTGGGATAAACCAAAAGCAGAGGGCCATCTTGCCACAACAATCCTGTGGGCTGCATGTAGGTGGCTAGAATGCATAGCACAATGTCTGCCCCCTTCTTCCATCGATGTAAAATTGTGCCTTGTAATCCTTTTTCAACCTTCTTTAAAGCTTCCCTTGCTTCATCTCTCAATTGTGTAGGAGAATCACATAAGAAGAAAAAAAAGCAGCTGCCACAAATACATAAGAGCACCAGTGGAAGGGGAAGACCTTGGTCCTGCCAAGACAGAAGTCCCCATAAAATGGGATTGTTTTGAGAAGGCACTAATGGGGGAGGAAGGGGAGCTAACACTCATATAGAAGGGGATGTGTAAGGGATTCGGGGATGTTGGCCCAGAAACTGGGAAAGGGAGTAACAATTGAAATGTTATAAAACAAAATAACCAAGTTAATAAATATGGAGAAAAAAAAATTTCAACATGTTTAGTCATAAGGAAAATGCAAATCAAAACAACCCTGACATTCCACCACACACCAGTCTGAATGGATACAAAAAAAAAATCTTAGGTAACTGCAGATTCTGTCAAGGATGTGGAGACAAAAAAGAACACTCCTCCTTTGCTGGTGGGATTGCAGACTGGTAAAAAACATTCTGTGATTCTGTTTGAGAGCTTCTTTAGAAAACTGGACATTGCACTATCTATGTACCCAATTAAATCTCCCATGTGCATATACCCAAAACATTCTCCAACATACAACAAAGACAAATGCTCCACTATATTCACAGAATAAGCTGGAAAGTACCCAGATGCCCTTCAAGAGAGGAACAGATACAGAAAATGTGATACATCTACATAATGGAATACTACTCAACAATCAAATTAACATCATATAATTCATAGGAAAGTGGGTGGAACTAGAGAATATCAACCTGAGTGAGGTACCACAATCACAGAAAAAACGCACATGGTATGCAGTCAATGATAAGTGGATAGTAACCCAAATGCTCAAATTACACAAGATGCACAGACCACAGGAATCTCAAGAAGGATGAGCAAAATTCGGATGCTTCACTCATTCTTTAATAGGGGAACGAGAATACCCATAGTAGGGCATAGGGTGGCAAAGTTTAGAGAATGAAGGAACAATAATTGAGAGACTGCCCCACATGGGGCCAATACATTTGCAGCCACCAAACTAGATAAGATGGATGAAGCAGCAAAGAAGTGCAGGGCAACAGGAATCGGATGTAGATATCTACTGAGAGAAAAAGTCAGAGTATGGTAAATACTTAGGCAAATGCCAGCAGCAAAGCACTGAACTGAGAAAGGAATCCCGGCTGAAGAAATCAGAGCAAGGCCAGAAAGAGCTGAAGGGGCTTGAGACACCATATGAAAAGAAAATGCCAACCTACCAGAGCTTCCAGAGACTAAGCTACTACCCAGAGACTTTACATGAACTAACCTTGGTCTCCAAAATCATAGATATCACTGAATGCCTAGTAGGGACACCAGTGGAAGGGGAAGTCTTTGGTCCTCCCAAGACTGAACCCCCAGTGAATGGCATTGTTGGGAGAAGGGCAGTAATGTGGGGGTGGATCAGGAGAGGAACACACCTATAGAAGGGGAGGGGGAGGTGCTATGGAGATGTTAGCCTGGAAACCTGGAAAGGGAATAACATTTGAAATGTAAATAAGAAATATACAACTTAATAAAGATGGAAGAAAAAAAGACACTCTCTCTGGAAGAGTAGAATGTATGATTTTCCATTCAGGATCTGTGGGAAGAATTGTGGACACCTATGCAAATGTGGAATAACCCTAGAGAACATTGGAAACATTTGGTTATTTCTGGATACTCCTGTGTTGGTAGGAACATCTTGGGGAAAATTGGGAGATCCAAGTTCTCCATGTCTAGATAGGGGAGGATGTTGGGAACCTGGAATTTGTGGGGAAAGTACCTGTCCCAGTTTGTCAGTAGAAGATTCAGCAGAAGGTGGCCCAGGCAGAGTGTGATCTTTGAGTCTTTCACTGTTCTCTCCAGTACAGTGTTTTGTAGATGTTACAGGCACTCTGGCTACCAACTTGTCAAAGTCCATATGTTCTTCAAACCTAGTAGACATAACCCGCTTTTTTTTTTTTCATCTTCCCAAAAATGGGCACTAAAGATGAGGCCACTCTTTTAGGTAGCAGGCTGTAAACCAGATGTTCTGGTAACCCTGGTCAGTGGGCTACGCAGTGATCTGCTATCCTTGGTCAGCGGATTACTCATGCCCTCAGGAAACCTCAGAGGAAGTGGAACTGTCCATTTCTTTTTTTCCGTCAGTTCCCTTCTCGGGTCTTGGACCCCCTTATTGACTGAAGCCTGTATATGATCTTTGAGTTCCTGTAGCTTTTCTGTACCACGAGCATCAGGTTTTCTGAATCTCTGGTCTTCATAGGGTTTTGGGCATCTGAACATGTGCCAAGTCCGTCTAAGTAGTCCCGGAGTTGCAAAGTCGCTCGGGTCTCTGCTGTTCAAGTGCTTCCCCCGTTGGGGTAGGATGATGTAATCTGGTTGGGGGACACTGAAGGGGGTCCCCCGCGGTGAAGACTGGGAACCGTTCAAGTGCTTCCCCCATTGGAGTCCGGTGTTATAATCCACTTGGGGGACACTGAAGGGGTTCCCAGGCCATGGGGGCTGGGAAATCGGCGGTGCAAGGTCAGAGGGTAAAATCCGGGATGAAGCTTTTGGCCTCTCTCCACACATCTGGCCGTTTAGTCGTTAATTGAACAAGAAATGGCGAATGGGCTACTACTCATGAAGGGGCAGTGAATGTACTTGGTAGTGGTGAGTCATGGTGAGCATCGGTTGAGCTGTATCATTTGAGTATGACTCTCTCTCCCGAGAAATGTGGACAAGTCTGGAAGGCAAAACAGGGCAAACTCGAGTGACCATTGATTTCAGTAACAACCGAAGCTCGAGAGGGGCTGTCCTCGACTCTGCCCGAGCCATTCGCGAGGTCTGCACGGGGCAGTAGCGAGGTTTGCACCAGGCAGTGACGATGTCTGCAGGGGGCAGTTGCGAGGTCTGCATAGGGCAGTCGCGAGGTCTGCATGGGGTAGTAGCGAGGTCTGCACAGGGCAGTCTCGAGGTTTGCACGTGACAGTCGAGAGGTTTGCACAGGGCAGTGACGAGATCTGCACGGGACAGTAGAGAGGTTTGCATGGGGCAGTCGCGAGGTCTGCATTGGGCAGTCGCGAGGTCTATACAGGGCAGTCCGAGGTTTGCACGGGGCAGTCGCGAGGTCTGCACGAGGCAGTCGAGAGGTGTGCACGGGACACTCGTGAGGTCTGCACCGGACAGTCAAGAGCTGCCTCACTTTACAGTTCTGCTTGTAGTAGTGGGCGATCATCCAAGCTTTCTGAATGAGGAGGAACCCTGTCGACTCTCTTCCTTCGAGTCCAGAGTGCTACCTGCTCTTGTGCCCACTGTCAGGAGCCAAGACAAGGGATTCTGGAAGGAGCAACATGAATGGAAAGGGCAAGGTGTGCTTAGGACACTGTGCGGTAAAGCGACTCAGTGTAGATCCCTCTAACCAGAGGTCATCAGTGGTGCAGTGATGTGTCTTGGAGCCTCATAACCGAAAGGGAAAGACTGATCCAGACCCTTGCTTCTTAGAGACTGCAGGGACTAGAAAATCACTGGTGGACTGTGTTAGGGAATGAACATGTGATAGGATTTGAATAGAGCATAGAGTGCATGGGATTGATATTAGAATTCCATGTGACTTCCAGGTGTTACTGTGATGCTTCTGCCTTGATGTCTCACTCACTATTTTTTCTTGTCCTAAAGTTCTTAATATTCTTTCCATGATGATATTTTTGAAATATTGAGTATGCTACACAATGGAATGTATTTCCTTTAGTCACGTATATTGAAATTCTAAATGTCTCTTGATATCTTACGCCTGGCTTGAAATCCTGGGATGCTTTCAATACTGGTAAGTTGATTGAACACAAACTGTTTGCATTACACGCTTTTCGTGTAAATAATTCTTTTGGTGATCCCCAAATAGATTGTACAAATGCCTCCTGCCTTTTACAGATGTATCTACAATCACCCTTGCTTTGAGAAAGGAGTTAAGTATTATGCCTTCTTTTAATGAAGAGGAATATCTAAGGCTACACTCCTTAGAGAAACAAGAAATCAGGAACTGTAGGAAGAAATATGCATCTAGGCAACAATAAATGTTCCAAGCTAACCTGTGCAGTAACGTAATGTATGAAAAATAGCACTCCTTTATTAGTAGTATTATTAATTATTGTATTTGTTATCATTTCAAATATTTACCCTTTCCAGTCCCCATTAATATATCCCACCACCATCTACTCCTCCTCTTTGTCTCTAAGAGGGTGCCTCCCCAACTCTCCCACTCATTCTTGCCTCAGCCCTCTAGAATCACTCTTCTTTGAATTGCTCTTCTCTGGGACAACAATAATCTAAAGGACCAAGTTCTTCCCTTCCACTGATGTGAAATGAGGCAGTTCTCTGCTACATATGTAGGGTACCAGACCATATATATTCTATGGTTTTTGGTTAGGGCCACAGGAGCTCTAAGGGGTCTGGTTAATTGATATCATTGTTCTACCTCTAATTACAATCCAATTCATCTACTTCAGCCCTTCCCCTACATCTTCCATTGGGATCCCTTGGCTCAGTTCAATGGTTGGCTGGGCTGGCAAAGCCTCTCAGAAGAAAGCCATACCAGACTCCTGTTTGCAAGCACATCTCAGCATCAGCAACAGTGTCCAGTTTGGTGTCTGCAGATCTCTGGATGGCCTTTTTTTCAGCCTCTGCTCCATTTTTGCCCCTGCATTTCCATTACACAGGGATAACTCTGAATTAATAAGAGATGGGTGAGTGGTCCCATCCTTACACTGCGGGCCATGTCTATCTACTGCAGCTGGAGTCTTCAGGTTCAATTTCACTGTTGTTGTGTATGTTGGCTTACATCATCAATGTTGGGTCCAGGGAACCTGTCTCATCACTAGTATCTGGGACATTCTAGAGATTGCCCTCTTACCAGTGAGTGCATGCTATGTGCCTTTACTTATGTTTGGATTACTTCACTCAGAATGATATTTTCTAGTTTCATTCATTTTCCTATGAATTTCATGAAGTCATTCTTTTTAATAGCTGAGTACCACACCATTGTGTAAATGGACCACATTATATAGAATCTGTTCCTCTTTTGAGGGACATCTGGGTTCTTTCCAGCTTCTGTCCATTATAAATAAGGCTGCTATTAACAGAGTGGAGCATGTGTCCTTGTTGTAGGTTGGAGCAAATTTTGGGTATGTGCAATCGAATGGTACAGCTGGGTCCTCAGGTAGGAAATACTATGTTCAATTTTCTGAAGAACCTCCATCCTGGTTTCCAGAGTGATTTTAAGAGCTTGCAATTTCAACAGTGACAGAGTGTTCCTTTCTCTCCACATCCTTGCCAGAGTCTGTTGTCACCTGACTTTTTTATCTTAGCCATTCTGACTGGTATGATCTAGAATCTCAGGATTGTTTTTATTTGCATTTCCCAACGAGTAAGGATATTGAACATTTTTTTAGGTGGTTCTCAGCCATTCAATATTCATCAGTTGAGAATTTTTGTTTAGAACTGTAGCCCACTATTAAATAGTGTTATTTGATTGTCTCGAGGAAAGCTTATTGAGTTTTTTGTATATATTGGATATTAGCGCTCCATCAGATATAGGATTGTAAAAATTTTTTCCCAATCTTTTAGTTGCTGTATGGAGGTAATGACCGTGTCCTTTGCCTTACAGAACTTTGAAATTTTATGAAGTTCCATTTTTCAATTTTTGATCTAAGACCAAAAGCCTTTGGTGTTCTATTCAGTAAATTTTCCCCCGTACCAATGTGTTCGGGGCTTTTCCCTGCTTTGTCATCAGTTAGTTTCAGTTTATCTGGTTTTATGTGGAGGTCTTTAATCCACTTGGATTGGTTTACATTCTTCTACATTTGTCCTTTACTTGAAACAGCACAATTTTTGAAAAATACTATCTCTTTTTCCACTGGATGGTTTTAGATCCTTTGTCAATTTTCTAGTGGCCATAGCTGCGTGGGTGCATTTTTGCATCTTCAATTCTATTCCATTGACGTACCTGCCTGTCTCAATACCAATACAATACAGTTTTTCATCACCATTGCTCTGTAATACAACTTGAGCTCCCCTTACTGCCCCCCCATAACAATCCTGTTCACTGGGGGTTCAGTCTTGACAGGAACAAGGGCTTCCCCTTTCACTGGTGCTCTTACTAGGCTATTCATTGCTACCTATGCAGTTGGAGTCAAGGGTCAGTCCATGTATACAGTCTTTGGTTAGTGGCTTAGTCTCCAGAAGCTCTGGTTGGTTGGCATTGTTGTTCGTATGAGGTCCTTCAAGCTCTTCCAGTCCTTTCTCTGATTACTTCAATGGGGGCCCTGTTCTCAGTTCAATGGTTTGCTGCTGGCATTCACCTATGTATTTGCTGTATTCTGGCTGTGTTTCTCAGGAGAGTTTTACATCCGTTTCCTGTCAGTCTGCACTTCTTTGCTTCATCCATCTTATCTAGTTTGGTGGTTGTATATGTATGGGCCACATGTGGAGCAGGCTCTGAATGGGTGTTCCTTCTGCCTCTGTTCTAAACTTTGCCTCCCTATTCCCTCCCAACGGTATTCTTGTTACCCTTTTAAAGAAGGAGTGAAGCATTCCCATTTTGGTCATGATTCTTGAGTTTCACTAGTGTTGTGAATCTAGGGTATTTTGAATGTGTGGGCTAATATTCACATATCAATGAGTGTATACCATGTGTGTTTTTCTGTGATTGGGTTACCTCACATAGGATGATATTTTCAAGTTCCATCCATTTGCCTATGAATTTCATAAACTCATTTTTGACAGCTGATTAGTATTCCATTGTGTAGATGTACCACATATTCTGTATCTATTCCTCTGTTGAAGGGCATCTGGGTTCTTTCCAGCTTCTGGCTATTATAAATAAGGCTGTGATGAATATAGTGGAGCACATGTCTTTTTTATATGTTGGGGCATCTTTTGGGTATATGCCCAAGAGAGGTATAGCTGGATCCTCAGACAGTTTAATGTCCAATTTTCTGAGGAACCTCCAGACTGATTTGCAGAATGTACCTGTCTGCAATCCCACAAACAATGGAGGAGTTTTCCTCTTTCTCCACATCCTCACCAGCATTTAAAGTCATCTGCATTTTTTTATCTCAGCCATTCTGACTGGTGAGGTGGAGTCTCAAGGTTGTTTTGATATTCAATTCCTTATAACTAAAGATGTTGAACATTTCTTTAGGTCCTACTCAGCCATATGGCATGCCTCAGCTATGAATTCTTTGTTTTACTCTGAACTCCATTTTTAAAAGGGTTATTTGCCTCCCCGCAGTCTCCCTTCTTGAGTTCTTTCAATTTTTTTTGGATATAAGCACTCTATCACTTGCAGGATTGGTAAAGACCTTTTCCCAATCAGTTGGTTGTCAGTTTTTCCTAACAAAAGTTCCCTTTACCTTACACAAGCTTTGTATTTTTATTAGATCCCATTTGTTGATTCTTGATCTAAGAACATAAGACATTGGTGTTTTGTTCAGCAACTTTACTCCAGTGAGCATGTGTTCTAGATTCTTCCACACTTTTTATTCATTAGCTTGAGTGTATCTGATTTGATGTGGAGGTCCTTGATCCACTTTGACTTAAGCTTTGTACAGGGTGATAAGCATTGATTGATGTGCATTCTTCTACATGGTGACCTCCAGTTGAACAAGCACTATATGCTCTAAATGCTTTTCTTTTTCCTCCCGTTGGATGCTTCTGACTCTTATGTAAAATATCAAGTGATCATAGGTGTGTGGTTTCATTTCTGGGTCTTAAGTTCTATTTCACTGATCTACCTGCCTGTCTCTGTACCAAAACTATGCAGTGTTTTATCACTATTGTTCTGTAATATTGCTTAAGTTCAGGGATAGTAATTCATGAGAAGTCCTTTTATTGTTGAGGATAGTTTTAGTTATCCTAGGTTTTTCTTATTACAGATGAATTTGCAAATTATTCTGTCTAACTCTATGAAGACTTGGATTGGAATTTTGATGGGGATTGCATTAAATCTGTAGATCACTTTTTGTAAAATGGCCATTTTTACTGTATTAATCCTGCCAACCCATGATAATATGACGTCTTTCCATCTTCTGAAATTGTCTTACATTTCTTTCTTCAGAGTCTTGATGTTCTTATCATACAGATCTTTCACTTGCTAGGTTAAAGACACACTGGGGTGTTTCGTATTATATGAGACTATTATGCAGGGTGTCTTTTGGCTAATGTCTTTCTTGGCTTGTTTGTCTTTCCTGTAGATGAAGAGAACTGATTTATTTGAGTTAATTTTATACACAGCCATTTTGCTGAAGGTGTTTATCAGGGTTAGTAGTTCTCCAGTAGAAATTTTGGGATCACTGAAATATACTAACGTATCATCTATAAATAGTGATATTTTGACTTTCTTTTGCCAATCTGTATCCCCTAGATCTCCCTTTTTTGTCTGGCTGCTCTGGCTAGAATTTTGAGAACTATATTGAACAAAAAGGGAGAGAGTGGGCAACCTTGTCTAGTCCCTGATTTTAGTGGCATTGCTTCAAGTTTCTCTCCATTTCATTTAATATTTGCTACTGGTTCGCTGTAAATGCCTTTTACTATGTTTACATATATGCCCTGAATTCCTCTTCTTTCCAGGACTTTTATCATGAATGGGTGTTGAATTTGTCAAACACTTTGTAAGCATCTAATGAAATGTTTATGTGGTTTTGTTCTTTCAGTTTCTTTATATAATGGATTACTTTGATGGTTTTTCATATATTAAACAATCCCTGCTTGCCTGGGATGAAGCCTACTTGATCATGGTGGATGATTGCTTTGATGTGCTCTCTGATTCGGTGTGCCAGAATTTTAGAGTATTTTTGCGTCGATATTCATAAGAGAAATTGGTCTGAAGTTCTCTTTCTTTGTTGGGTCTTTGTGTGATTTAGGTATAAGTGTAATTGTCACTTCATAGAAGGAATTTGGTAGAGCTCCATCTGTTTCAATTGTGTGGAATAGTTTGGATAGTATTGGCATGAGGTCTTCTATGAAGGTCTGATAGAATTCCACACTAAACACGGATGGATCTGGGCTTTTCTTGGTTGGGAGACCATTAATGACTGCTTCTATTTCATTATGAGTTATGTGGTTGTTTAACTAGTTTTTCTATTCATGATTTAACTTCGGTACCTGGTATCTGTCTAGGAAATTGTCCATTTCCTGAAGATTTTCAAGTTTTGATGAATATAGGCTTTTGTAGTAGGATCTGATGATTTTTTGAATTTCCTCTGATTCTGTAGTTATGTCACCCTTTTCATTTCTGATTTTGTTAATTTGTACACACTCTCTGTGTCCTCTCTTTAGTCTGGCAAAGGGTTTATCTATCTTGTTGATTTTCTCAAAGAACCTACATTTGGTTCTGTTGATTCTTTCTATGGTCCTTTTTGTTTCTCCTTGGTTGATTTCAGCTCTGTGTTTGATATTTTCCTGCCTTCTACTCCTCCTGGGTGTTTTTGCGTCTTTTTGTTCTGGAGCTTTTAGGTGTGCTGTCAAGCTGCTGATGTATGCTCTCTCCTGTTTCTTTCTGCAGGCACTCAGAGCTATGAGTTTTCCTCTTAGCAAAGATTTCATTGTGTCCCATATGTCTGGCTATGTTGTACCATAATTTTCATTAAATTCTAAGAAGTCTTTAATTTCTATCTTCATTTCTTCCTTGACCAGGTTATTATTGAGTAGAGCATTGTTCAACTTCCATGTATATGTGTGCATTATTCCCTTATTGTTATTGAAGACAAGCTTTAGCCCATGGTGGTCTGATAGGACACATGGGATTATTTCTATCATTCTGTACCTATTGAGGCCCGTTTTTTGACCAATTATAAGGTCAATTTTGGAGAAAGGACCATGAGGTTCTGTGAGGAATGTATATCCTTTTGCTTTAGGATAGAATCTTCTATAAATATCCGTTAAGTCCACTTGGTTCATGACTTCTCTTAGTCTGTCTACGAATCTGTTTAATTTCTGTTTCCATGATCTGTCCATTGATGAAAGTGGGGTGTTGATATCTCCTACTTTTATTGTGTGAGGTGCAATGTGGGCTTTGAGCTTTAGTAAGGTTTTTTTTTTTTTTGTTTGTTTGTTTTTTTTTTTTTTTTATGAATGTAGGTGCTCTTGTATTTGGACCATAGATATTTAGGATTGAAAGTTCATCTGGGTGGATTTTTCATTTGATGAATATGAAGTGTCCTTCCTTATTTTTTAGGTGATTTTATTTGAAAATTGATTTTATTCGATATTAGAATAGGTAATCCAGCCTGCTTCTTCTAATCATTTGCTAGGAAAGTTGTTTTCCAGCCTTTCATCTGAGGTAGTGTCTGTCTTTGCTCACTGAGGTATGTTTCATGTAGGCAGTAGAATGCAGGGTCCTCTTTGCATATCCAGTTTCGTAATCAATGTCTTCTAATTGGGTAGTTGAGACCATTGATATTGAAAGATATTAAGGAATAGGGATTATTGCTTCCTGTTATTTTCATATTTGAATGTGAGGTTAAGTTTGTGTGCTTTTCTTCTCTTTGTTTTGTTGCCAAGACGATTAGTTTCTTGCTTTTCTTAGGGTTGAACTTGCTTCCTTATGTTGGGCTTTACCATTTCTTATCTTTTGTAGGGCTGGATTAGTAGAAAGATATTGTGTAAATTTGGTTTTGTCATGGAATATCTTTGTTTCCCCATCTACATTAATTGAGAGTTTTGCAGCATACAGTAACCTGGGCTGACATTTGTGTTCTCTTAAGGTCTATGTGACATCTGTCCAGGATCTTCTGGCTTTGATAATCTCTGGTGAGAAGTCTGGTGTTATTCTGAAAGGTCTGTCTTTATATGACCATCTCTGTCTTCCACAGGTACTTTAAAGCATATGTATGTATACACTGAGATGCACATGCATACAATTAGAACAACAATAAGATAGTTTTAAAAATAATCCACTTCACTAGGCAGTAGTTATACATGCGTTTAATCACAGTATTTATGAGGCAGAAGCAGGTGGATGACTGGCAGTGTGAGGCCAGCCTGGTTAACAGAGTAAGTTCCACAACAAACAATGATTCACAGAGAAACTCAGTCTTAAAAAATTAAAACCAGTTCTGGAGAGATGGCTCAATTGTTAAGAACACTGACTGCTCTTCCACTGATCTTGAGATCATATCACAGCAACCGCATAGTGGCTCACAACTATCTGTAATGAAATCTGATGCACTGTAACTCAAAAATAATAAATAAATATTAAAAAATTAAAACTAAAAACAAAGAAACAAAAAGTACACATAGTAATATTTTGTTACTTAGATAGTACAGGAAATAGTCTGTATTAAACATAATTTGAAAGTTAGTCACCCTTGTTTATTTCTTCCTCATAAAGTGTGACTATTAATATACATGATCTACTTGATCATCATCAACTTGGACCTATCTTTGAGGATTTCCCCAGAAGTCTAGCTGAAAAAGGAAAATTCAACATGATTGTTGACATGGAGTAGGCACATAGGCTGAACTGAAAAAGAGAGGAAGATAAATCCAGAGGAGTGGCCATATTCATTTCTTTCTCCTCCTTGACTGTGAATTCTACATGCTGCACTCATTTAAGCTCCTGCCACCATGTTTTCACCAGGATGAGCCAAAGGAAGTTCTCTTCCTTTTACTTTCTTCTTGTCAGCAATTTTGTTCCAACCAAAGAAATCACTTGAAAAACATATACATATTATGTATACACACATATGTATGTATGTATATATGTTTGTATGTATGTAAGCATGTATGTATGTATGTATGTATATATGTACATATGTGTATGGTGGCTCACATCCATCTGCATTTTGTCTGATGACTTTTTCTGTTTTGTCTGAAGAGAGTGACAATGTCCTCATAGACATTAAATATAAATAAATAAATAAATAAATAAATAAGGCAAATTAAAAATAAAGCTGACGTTATTTACTGCTCAGTTTTTAAGTATTGAAAACGTTCATGGTTTTGCTGCAATGTTACTGAACAACCCATGTAAAAATGGTTTTGACCAAAGGAATGGCTGAGATGCCAAGGGATCTGGCTTCTCTTTCAGAGGACTGTGGTGGCTCCATTGCCATCACCCACATGGTGATTCACAACTCTCTTTAACTTTAGTACCAGGAGTACCCAATGTTGTCTTCTACTTTCTGTGGTTACCAGGCAAGAATGTGGTGTAGAGACATGCAAGCAAACAAAAACACCTTTATACATAAAACAAAAAAATAAAAAAAGGATCATCAAAATGTTACTTTTTAAAGTTTTCAGCATTTTAGCACTTCACCACAGTTTTAAATGCTGTATTTAATGGCTTAAAAATAAAAATGTGGATCAGAGATTGGCCACTAAGAGAATACAGGGCACTCAGGAATGGTTAAATAAATGGAATAGAAACCCAGAGGCCTAACATAATTTTAAGAGAGTCTGTACTGTTATTTACTATCTTCCTTTCATATTTCCTATATCTTTAATAGGTTACAGAATTGGGAACTGTGGATTAAATTTCCTAAGTAACTATCATATCAAGAGAGTCCCCACCAGCGAGGACCCAGTTATTCAGGGTCCTGAAGGGGCGCTACCCTTGGCCGTCAATGGGGGGCGAGAGAAGAAGGAGATCAAGCAAAATTTCTGTTGTCAAGGTCTCGTTTATTGAGAGAAATGTACACCATTTAAAGCTCTGAGGCAGGAATAGAAGCGGGAACTGAAGCTTAGGGTGGGGGAGTTTGTGAAGTGCCCAAAGGATATAAGGTAAATCACTACACTGCAAGATATCCTACTATAACAAAGAGGTTACAGTCATCCGGGGACATGTTCTTTGAAAAGGTCGAACCCTTCTCAGGAATCTGCTCAGGGACATCCAGTGTTTTGCTCAGTCTGAAACATCCTGTCATTGCTCCCAGGGTCTTCCTGGGAGAGGGTCTTAGAGGAGTATGTGTGGCCAAGAGTCACGTAACCACTTTGAGCTAAACAGTCACAAAACACCAGGCCCAAATTCAATATGGCTCACTACACATGTGTATGCATGTGACTAATTTCTACACAGCAACATATGAACAGAGGCCACAGTCAAAATGTCTGCCATTTTCTAGTTTATGTTTACCCTCCCTAGAACTGAGGATCGAATTCCTATATTCTTAAATATAGTTTCTTTATTCAATATCAAGAATGTATGTGTAAAGTAACAATATCTGGTGTTGGGAATTGTTTTATTTTGGCTCCCAAAATTCCACATTTCCAGACATGACAGTCCCTGAGAGCTACAACTGATAATAAAGAGTTGCCATAGCCAATAGCTGGGCAGAAAGACAGAAAGACAGGGCAAGGGATGGGGAGAGAGGTGAGGATGAAGAGAATCACCATGATCCAGGGTTAGAAGGATCAGAGTGAAGAGCTAAGGAGAGAAAGAAGCCTACAATGTAGATGAAAGGGAATAGAACCCTATTGGGAGTGAGGTGTTTCCCAGAAGGTAACAGGGCACCAAAGATAAAACAGATGTAAAAGGTGTTAAACCTGGGATGCTGGGTAGAAGGGAGATGGTAGCTGTCAGGAAGGTTAGAAATGTCCTGACATTGAATATATATGTGTGTGTGTGTGTGTGTGTGTGTGTGTGTGTGTGTGTGTGTGTGTCTGTTTGTCTGTCTGTCTTTCATTCTTGAAGCCAGAGAACTCTTGGGCAGGTGCCATGACTGTACTACGGAGCCAAAGATGATTAATTAATTCACTACGGTCAGGTACATTGAGGTCCCAATTGAGGGTTGCATTAACCTAGACACAGTGGTTACACAGCCCAGTCATCCAATGTACAGTTTATTCAGTTTCAACTTCTTTTAAAGGAAAAGCAGGATAAAAGATTCCCACTGTTTCTAGTTGTCACCAGAAACTTTCTCTAGCAATAGAACATCTTGTATCAAAGTGACCCGAACCTCCGTGGAGACTGAGAAATCTGTCAACAGTCCAACTCTTAGATGTATTAGAGTTTCTGCTGTCTAATTAGTCTATAAACAAAGTTACTTTCTCATGAGAAAATGACCAGGAAGTCCATGTCCTCAGGTTTACAGCTGATTTGGCAGGCAGAGCATGAGCATCCTCTGCTTGAGGAAGTTGCCTCCTCAGTATCTCAGTGTGGTGAGAATGATCTTACCATCTTAGGGTGCACTGCAGCTGGCAAGCTAGGAGCAGTTGCCTCATGACATTTCTCTAAATTAAAGAAAAATAGTGTCAACCCTTATCCCTAGAAAATGGCTAAGCAGACAGAGGGACCATTGGCCCTGAATAGCCAAAGAAATGCTGCCCTCTGTGGATTGGCTGCCTACTTTTGGGTTTTCACAGGCAAGGAAAAAGTCTCAGTATTTACACCAGATCTAGTCTTTTCCAATACCTTGGTCAGTGCCCCAATTAACTTAAGAACACTTAGTAATTTAGTATTAGTAAGTTGTTCCACATTTCAGCTACATAATTCAGACTGTGCCTAAAATGGGATAATTGAAATGAAGTAAATTCTTAGTAATCTCAAAGGTAAGAGTTAGGGACTTTAGAGAACTATACAACCTTTGTTTTATAACTGAACCTTCAAGAAGTTCCCCTTAAACCTTGAGTGTGACCAAGCAAGGCTGAGCCAGAAAGCAACATTCCGGTTCACTTGTATACTAGACTCACGCACAATCATATACAATACACACATAAATCACAGACATTTTCTTTTGTCCTCTGATACTCACATGGAAAGTCATGGAGACAGAAACTCAGATGATAAACTTCAGTCCAGACAAAGTAAGCCAATTAAAATAACAACAACAATAAAGAAACCTGGTTTGGTGGCAAGTCAATGAATACTCCTGTTTTATAAAAATGGTGGATGGCACCTGAAGAGTAACACCTAAAGTAGTCCTCTGGCCTCCACACATGCAAGCTCACATATGCAGAGCCATATGACCAAGTTAGCCTGTAAAAGGTTTTTCATGAGCCTGGAAGATAACTCAATGGGTAAGGGTTCTTGTGTGGCTCAGCCTGACATAATCAGTTCAATACCTGGGACATACATGGGAATCTGACTCGTACCAGACACCCCTGACCTCCATTCTTTGAGGTTTCTCAGCTGCTCTGTATTGTAATGCTAACTGCAGACCTGCAAGGCCTGATTGTCCCAGAGACCAGAGAGTTCACATGTAGACCCATGTGATTCTATGTAAACTTGTGTCTCCAAATTATTTTGGAGAATAGGTGAATAAAGAGGCCAACAGTCAACAGCTGGGCAGAAGACACACAGGCAGCCTTTAGCATCCCAGGACTTCTGGCATCAGAGAAGAACCACAAGTGGTAAAATAGGTGAAGCGACGTGGGTTGGCTAATTGGAGTTAAGAGTAACCCAGATGAAACACAGCAAATTATAAAGTGGGAACATTAGCTGGGAAACAGACATAACAGCCAGAGATTCCATATCTGCTCAGCTCCTGTGCTGATTAAGGCTTAATGTAAACATAAAGCTTGTGGATGTCTTTTATCTGGAAACTGAGTGGTCAGAGAAAGGGGAGAAATCCTGGGTTTGGATTAAATAATATCTACAACATCTATAAACACAACTCCTGCACCCTACACACACAAATAACAAATGTAATTTTTAAAAGGGGGATAAGGAACGTGTCATCAACCATGGGGATCCAATTTCTATCACTAAAATCCATGTGGTAGGAGGATGACCTCCTCAGTCATTGGCCTCTGACCTCCATAAATGCACACTAACAGATATCGACATATGCACACAGAATACGATAATGCATTAACAGATTAATTAATTAATTAATTAATTAATTAATTAAAGGTTTTTCAAATCACCTTCTTGGCCCCAACTTACTTCTGTCTTGTGTTTACACGGCTCATTTCCCCACATCTGCCTCTCCTTCTCTCATGCCTGTCATGCTTGCATGTGTGTTTCCCCTTCCTTAGTTTCCATGTTTAAATCTATGTTTGTCTCTTTATAAACTGCAGCTCTGATGACTAGAAAGATGTTTCCCTGGTTGAAAGAATTTGCTGTGGCATCGTAAGGCCTGGAGTCCAAATCCCAGCATCCTGCATACACCAGTCACTGCAGCTGCCAGGAATCAGACAACATCCTCTTAAGCAGAAATAATATAATACTGCCAGTAGTTTGAGGAACACACACTTACAAATAAATGGCAGAAATGCAAAATTTGTCTGTTTAAAATGAAGCTCACAAGCCTTAAGACATGGGTCATGAATCAAATGGAAGTAAAAATTCTGGTTCCTTTTAAACCATGTGAGACAATCAAGTATTGTAATCTCTGCAAACCTGTTCCTTTATCATTTGCCAAATTTAAACAGTGCTGGGATGTTAATGGGAAACTACTTTTCGACGAGTCCACGAGTATAGTCTATACACAGTAATTTACCAACTATTATTAAATTTTGGAACAAATGTTAAAAAACAAGTAGTGATTCACGTTCATTTTTAAGTGTGAGGCAAAGGCTTTCAATCCTATGATTTAAGGTTGAGACTGAGATATATATGGAATTACAAAACACCATTTGCCAAGAGCAAAGGCTAAGTAAAACTACACTCCAATTTGAGAACCAGAATATAACATGTAGGAAAACTCCTAATACAAAATGGGAGAAAACATCACACTAAAGATAATAAGACACCTCTCATTCCTGAATGCTGAAAACAATACAGACTTCCTTGAGATCTTTAGGGTTTTCCTGTCTGGATAAAGGAAGCCCTGGTAATTACTCTCATCACCACAATTGTATTTCCAGTAGAACATCAAAGCAACACCTAGGGAAGGAAAGGCATCTGTAGCTTTCTCTTTTTCAACAACTCATTTTTATTTCATTCTAGACTTACAGAGAAACTACTTAGAAAGTCAAACGAATTTTGCCAAGCATCAAAATTTCACTCAAAAAGTAAATATGAATTCTATTTTATCTTTTGACAACAATAAAATAATGTCAAAGAACAAGAAATGATAATAAATCTTTCAGCCAAGCACTCTGGAGACAGAGGTAGGTAGGCAGATTGCTTGACTTTGAAACCAGGCTGATCTATACTCAGGAAAAGTTCTTACATCACTGAAAAATCCAGCCTCCAGCAAAAGGGGGGGAGGCAGAAGAGAGGGGGAGAGGGAAGGAGGGAGGGAGAGGGAGAGGGAGAGAGAGAGGGAGAGAGGGAGGGAGAAAAGAAGAACCAATTTTATTAAAAAGTTTGGACTATTTGTTTCTATGTTTCATTGCCTGGGGACTGGAGTGCAGAGGGTTTTCTAGCAGTATAATGCAAGCAGAATTTATTTATGAAGCCTGCAGGCACATTTCCCACAGCAGTAGCTATCCGCTCCACTGCTAAACTCTGTATAGCATAGAAGGATTGGATATGAAACTCCTCTATTTTTCTTTCAAGATGTAAACTGCAGGCAAGTAGCATCCTCAATGCTGCCTCCCAAAGTGACATCTTCATCTTACATCATTTCATCACATGTGGTTTGGGGAATGAGAAGGACACACAGGCTCTGATGCACTTTCCACTGTGTTTACTTTCCAAATGCTTTTATACCCTTTCTGTTTTCATGTTCCCCTTATAACAAAAGCTTCTGTGACACTATTTCTATGTAATTGTCTCTATCTCTTAACTACAGGAGTATATGGTGGCCAGACTCTGAGAACTTCAATAGATAACAGAGAAAATTTGAGACTCACATCCCCACACCCTCTGCCATTATCTTACAAGTCTCCACCCCAATGCCGTAGTGCTCTGTGAGAGGATTCTCACAGAGGTGTGTGGCCAATCTAGTTTCTGATGAACCAGCTCTGTCTCCATCACTTCTTCAATGACAGCCCCTCAAACCCTAGTATATGCATCCTAGCTATGTGAGACAGCCTGTATGAAGCCCCTAACCATTGCTTAGGGCAAACATTTAAGCAGGGCTTCCCCTGATCTCAGGTGCAGGGAAGTTTGTCTACAGGACAGGTCACTTTGGGTCTCCGTGAGTAATCCCTACTTAAAGGTGGACTTCTCACAAGAAAGAGACCAGAGCTGAGTCTTACAATACTTAGAACTTCATATCTTATCAATTACACTTCTGGGCTTCATGCTTTCAGTTGCCACATATTCAAGTTACCATTTTTGTTTGTTTGTTTCTAGTATTGGAAAGAGAGAGGTAGCAGTTCTACTGTGTTCTGTGTTTCAGACATATGACTGGATGGTTGATTCTTGGTCTCTACTTCTGCAGTTAGACCGTCAGGTTGGCTTAGTAAATTTAAATCCTCATTTTGTGATTCAAAAATGACTTCTTCCCACTTCTAATTGCAGCATCAGCATCTCAGTACAAGTTT